>NC_057806.1:330918185-330923982 GCF_018294505.1 Triticum aestivum | reverse complement strand
TATCTCGGGAACCCTGTTCACATCGTTCGGGGCCGTATGGGAAACCTCGGCCGGACTCCCTGCGGATGGAACCCGAATAGGCGATAAACCTGGACTGGAAGCTTAGGTGATTAGGTAGGTCGTGGCCGACACCCACGTTGGGCTTCCGCTTGAAGGTTGCCGAGTACATGTCGTGTAAACGACGATAAGTGGTGAGAGCGTGTATGAAGAAGTACACCCCTGCAGGGTTAACATGATCTATTCGAATAGCCGCGTCCGCGGTAAAGGACTACTTGGTTGCCTATACAGTTCATAGACAAGTAAATGGAAACTATTAAAAGCCTCAAGATAAGTGTGAGTGCCGAGGATGGCTCTTCCGTAGGAAGACGGAGGTGGATCCTCGGTAGTGTATTGAAGTGGTGAATGGTGGACTCGTGTGCGCAAAACTATTTCAAATGGAGTATCGTAGGATAGTATAGCCAAGAGTCAAAGCTGGCTTGCTGCAATAACTCCACCAACCCTTCTTGATACTATGCATGTACGTAGGATCTGATGTAAGTCTTGCTGAGTACCTTTGTACTCATGTTGCTATAATCTACATTTTTTCAGAAGACGCTGCAACCCCTTCTGATGGGTTCTATGTAGACGTTGACATCAACGAGTAGGCTAAAGACCGAGGTGGTGACCCTGAGCTTGTGGAGGACCACATAGTATAGCCAGGCTTTCCAAGCCTCTTTTATTTTACTAGTTGTCTGTACTCAGACAAGTTACTTCCGCTGTTGGCTTGTATGATTGTATAACTTGTATGTTGGGTCGTGAGACCCGTAACTTTGTGTGTATATTATGTATGGCTCCCTGAGCCTTAAATAAAGTACTTGTGTCGTAGAGTCATGTTGTGATGCTTCGTTGTATTTGCACATATCGAGCATAATGTGTGTATGATTGAAATGCTTGGTATGTGTGGGATCTGACTATCTAGTTGTTTATCTTTAGTAGCCTCTCTTACCGGGAAATGTCTCCTAGTGTTACCGCTGAGCCATGGTAGCTTGCTACTGCTCTGGAACACTTAGGCTGGCCGGCATGTGTCCTTCTTCGTTCCTGTGTCTGTCCCTTCGGGGAAATGTCACGCTTTGAGTACCGGAGTCCTGCTAGCCCAGTGCTACAGCCTGGATTCACTCGCTGATGACCGACACGTTCGATGCTGGGTCATGGATGCCTGTCCCTGTAAGTCTGTGCCGCTTTGGGTTTACGACTAGCCATGTCAGCCCGGGCTCCTTATCATATGGATGCTAGCGACACTGTCATATACGTGTGCCAAAAGGCGCAAACGGTCCCGGGCAAAGGTAAGGCGACACCCGTGGGAATACCGTGCGTGAGGCCGCAAAGTGATATGAGGTGTTACATGCTAGATCGATGTGGCATTGAGTCGGGGTCCTGACAGCGTTGGTATCAAAGCTTGACTGCCTGTAGGATTACCAAGCCAAACTGGTCGAAGTTGAGTTTAGAAATTCTTTAGTTATATAAGGGAATTGATTGTGGGATGGAACGTAAGGCTCTTTTTACTCCTTATACCTCATGCCCTTCTGATCTGAGTCATCTTATCTTTCCTGCGGGGATTAAGAACTAGGCTATCTCTTCTTTCTATTAGGATCACGTGTTACTAATCAGTAGACTTATAAGATTGTTGGATTTAAGTCTCAGTTCAGTTCCTACTACTTCCGTATGTTAATTGTTGATCTCGGAACCTTGATATTGTGCTTCTGAGTGGTTATGCCACCATTTTTGTGATTGTCTCAAATCTTTTTGAGCAATTATAGCCGTTATGCTGTCCGAGTCATCCCAGGTTTCTAAATAGTCCGATGCATTTGCAAATCCCTTCCTTCTGTTTCCGATGTTCCCATTGGCCAGATTAACCACACTAATCGGTGTGTTGAGGTAATTATTGCCTCGACATATATGTTGGAATTATTATTATGACCCTAAGTGCTTAGGGGATCATCTAGTGGTCTAGCCATGATTTGTGTCCTAGTGTGAAGATTCTGGCCTTTATTCTCGAAAGCATCCCGTGATGCCACTTAGTAGTAGGTATTCTACTCCTTGGGCTTTGAACCCGAGATACACTCTACTTACTTCATGTTGATAGTGTTGATAGTTCCTTTAGGATATTAGTAACCTTTGCGATAGTCCTTGAAGTCCGTGGTATTTCGTTCATCCAAATACCATGAACCATTATGGCAGAAGTTTGTTGGATCAAAAGATCACAACAGGCCCTCTATGAGTTCTCCATTATATGTTATGGCTCTGCCAGTTCTACCTTTCCGCATGGATTGCCCGGAAGAAATATGTTGAATTCGTTCGGCATGCCAAACCATGCATCCACAACTCAGAAAATCGTATGTTCCTTTGAGTTGTTCTCTTTAGTTGCATTCTGACCCTCGTCTATCAATTGATAGTCAAGAGTATGCGTGCGTTCGTTTATCGATGTCTATTACTCTTGTGGTCCGTCAAGCCATTCTATCGCAGAATGACTAGGAGAAACAAACTCCAGTACCTCATCCATATCTAGGATTGGGTCAAAGTAGTTGTATTCCGTAGATCAAATGCCAATCCAGCTTTTGGTTTTGTTCTACCTTGGAGTATTACCCCCTTTATGTCAGAATTGTCATGAGAACTGCACCAACTCTCATGAATTTTGACGTAGTGATACTTCTCACCATCATTAGTCATTCCTCGGCCCTCGTGTTGATGCAACCGGAATACCGACAAATGAATTGTGATGTGTGAAATCAATACTCCCAGCAACCTCGTTGCTTGGTAGTTAAAGGACAATAATTTCATTTTTAGCGTGTTGGTTTTGAATCATCATTCTAAGGTTGATCATGCTACCTAGTCCATTCTCCTGGTTCACTCCTCGATCGATGAGTTAGGATTATTTCAAGTCCTCACTCATTTGATCATATCGTCTTGCCCTGAAAAGCAAGATTGTTCTCGAGCTTAGTAACATACCGGTGGTTCGTGATTTTCTGAATATCTTCTCAGAAGTATTACCAGGTTGTCACCTGACCGCTATGTTGAGTTCGTGATCAAGTTGGTTTATTCCTGTTGTGACGCCCCCGATTCAATCGTACACTAATCATGCACGCAAATGTGTACGATCAAGATCAGGGACTCACGGGAAGATATCACAACACAACTCTACAAATAAAAATAAGTCATACAAGCATCATATTACAAGCCAGGGGCCTCGAGGGCTCGAATACAAGAGCTCGATCATAGACAAGTCAGCGGAAGCAACAATATCTGAGTACAGACATAAGTTAAACAAGTTTGCCTTAAGAAGGCTAGCACAAACTGGGATACAGATCGAAAGAGGCGCAGGCCTCCTGCCTGGGATCCTCCTAAACTACTCCAGGTCGTCATCAGCGGGCAGCACATAGTAGTAGGCACCTCCGGGATAGTAGTCGTCGTCGACGGTGGTGTCTGGCTCCAGGGCTCCAGCATCTGGTTGCGACAACCAGAAAGAAAGGAAAGGGGGAAAAGAGGGGAGAAAGCAACCGTGAGTACTCATCCAAAGTACTCGCAAGCAAGGAACTAAACTACATATGCATGGGTATATGTGTAAGGAGGCCATATCAGTGGACTGAACTGCAGAATGCCAGAATAAGAGGGGGATAGCTAGTCCTATCGAAGACTACGCTTCTGGCAGCCTCCGTCTCGCAGCACGTAGAAGAGAGTAGATTGAAGTCCTCCAAGTAGCATCTCCAAGTAGCAACTCCAAATAGCATCTCCAAGCAGCATAATCCTACCCGGCAATCCTCTCCTCGTCGCCCTGCGGAAAAGCGATCACCGGGTTGTCTGTGGAACTTGGAAGGGTGTGTTTTATTAAGTATCCGGTTCTAGTTGTCATAACGTCAAGGTACAACTCCAAGTCGTCCTGTTACCGAAGATCACGGCTATTCGAATAGATTAACTTCCCTGCAGGGGTGCACCACATAGCCCAACACGCTCGATCCCATTTGGCCGGACACACTTTCCTGGGTCATGCCCGGCCTCGGAAGATCAACACGTCGCAGCCCCACCTAGGCAAAACAGAGAGGCCAGCACGCCGGTCTAAACCTAAGCGCACAGGGGTCTGGGCCCATCGCCCATAGCACACCTGCACGTTGCGTGGGCGGCCGGAAGCAGAACTAGCCCCCTTAATACAAGAGCAGGCTTACGTTCCAATCCGGCGCGCGCCGCTCCGTCGCTGATGTCTGAAGTGCTTCGGCTGATACCACGACGTCGGGATACCCATAACTACTCCCACGTAGATGGTTAGTGCGTATAGGCTCGTAGCCAGACTCAGATCAAATACCAAGATCTCGTTAAGCGTGTTAAGTATCCGCGAACGCCGAACAGGGCCAGGCCCACCTGTCTCCTAGGTGGTCTCAACCTGCCCTGTCGCTCCGCCACAAGTAACAGTCGAGGGCCGTCGGGAACCCAGGCCCACCTCTACCGGGATGGAGCCACCTGTCCTTTCAGCCCCCTCGTCAGAATCACTTGCGGGTACTCAATGAGCTGACCCGACTTTAGTCACCATCTGTATAGTATGTATGTATGTATAGTATATACCCGTGATCACCTCCCAAGTGATCACGGCCCGATAGTATAGCAAGGCAGACTAACAAGAATGTAGGGCCAATGATGATAAACTAGCATCCTATACTAAGCATTTAGGATTGCAGGTAAGGTATCAACAGATGTAGCGACAATGTCAGGCTATGCATCAGAATAGGATTAACGAAAGCAGTAACATGCTACACTACTCTAATGCAAGCAGTATAGAGGAGAATAGGCGATATCTGGTGATCAAGGGGGGGCTTGCCTGGTTGCTCTGGCAAGAGAGAGGGGTCGTCAACTCCGTAGTCGAACTGGTCAGCAGCAGCGTCGGTCTCGTAGTCTACCGGAGAGAAGAGGGGGAAGAAATAATGAATACAGAGCAAACAAAGCATCACAAAATATAACAAGGCAATACGCGGTGTTCGGTGTGCCCTAACGCGGTAGTAGGTGATACCGGTGAAGGGGGGAAAACATCCGGGAAAGTATTCCCGGTGTTTTGTGTTTTCGGGCAGAGGAGCCGGAGGGGGAAAGTTGCGAGTTCGATAGGTTAGGGGTGTGTGGCGGACGAACGGGTTGCGTATCCGGATTCGTCTCGTCGTTCTGAGCAACTTTCATGTTGAAAATATTTTAATCCGAGTTACGGATTAAAAGATATGATTTTCTAAAGAGTTTATTAATTTCTGGAATTTATTTAATTATTTAATTAATTCGGAAAATGGATTTATGACGTCAGCATGACGTCATGCTGACATCAGCAGTCAACAGGGGTTGACTGGGTCAAACTGACGCGTGGGTCCAATGGGACCCACCTGTCATACTCTGTTAGGTTAATTAGGATTTAGTTAAACTAATTACTGTTTAATTAAGCTAACATGTTAATTAGATTAATTAATTTAGGCTAATTAACTTAATTAATTTAGTTAATTAAATTTATTTTTATTTTAATTATTGTTTTATTTATTTTTATATACTTTTTTTTAACGTTCTGGGGTGGGACCCCCATGTCATTGGCCCCAGGGGGCCGATGCGGGCACGGGCGCGTGGGTGCCTGATACGGCACCCGCCCAGGCCAACCGCGGTGGCGGGACTGGCGGGGCACGGTGGGGTGCCGGCGACGCAGGGAGGCAGGGGGCGTGCGCTCGTGGAGCCGGGCAAGGACGGCGACGAGCGGGCACGATGGAGGCGGGGCCGCTGTGAGCGCGGCCGAGGCGCGGGCCCG
>NC_057806.1:330909875-330917091 GCF_018294505.1 Triticum aestivum | reverse complement strand
TTTTATTATAGTTTTATAAAACATAAAAGTTGTACCTTAAATAGTAACACTAATTATACCTCTGCCACAAAAGGTTTAACCCCCAAATAATATAGTTTAGTATTTTATAAAATACCAAGGCATTTAATTAATTTCTTTTGCTGCTGTTTTATTTTCCTTTGAGCATTTAAACATTTTATAAAAATGTGGTTTCACCTCCATAATTACTTACGATTTATTTGACACAACCCGAACATTTTAGTTTTAATTTTTGAAAACTTTTGTTGTTTGCCTGATTTTAAATTTGAATTTGAATCGGTTTCGAACTAACTCGAGATTAGCAACTACAAACGAGGTGACGTGGCATCATTAGCAAAGGATCACTGTAGCTTAATTACCCGGGCGTCACAATTCTCCTCCACTACAAGAAATCTCGTCCCGAGATTTAAGAGGGGAGCAAGGGGGAAAGGTCTGGTTACGATAATCTAACGGATCTTCTCGAAGAAGTTAATCCCTTTCGTAGATGTCTTCAATCCTTTATTTCGATGCATCATGATAAACTGGTCATCATTTCTTCGGGAACTCCATCGTACTTACGAAAGATAAGGGCCAGCTCACTACGACATAAAGTTTTTAAGGGAAACAATCTGGGGCTAACCCATGAATTAGTATAAGATTATCTCTCGAGTTGAACATATGAAATACCTCGAGAGTAAGGTACGAAGGTACCATAATAGGCTCCAAGCGGGTGAGAAAGGGGTTCAGAGTAGCGAGAGTAAGTATCGCGTCTGATACCAGAATAGATCACTATGACGGTGGCCCGTGAATTACATACGAGTCCACGCGGGAGGAATAACCTTGGGAACAGGGGGTGTACAGGAGAGTCTGGTTCCGATCCTGTGGAACTGTGGGTTATGGGCCCACCATGTGGTTAAAAGTAGAAAGGTTGGTGACATCTTGCACGATCATGTAAGCTAGGCATGTCAGAGGAGAGTCTGAGGGTCATGTCGGCAACAACATAGGTACCAAGGGCGAGGGTTGAAGAGAACCATTTTCCTGCTCGTTGAACGAGGCGGACCAATAGGCAAGGTTCTCGTCCATCGGTGGTTACCGGAATGTCATCAACAATAGTAATAGGGTCTTACTTACAGAGTGGTACAACGAGGTGCTTACCTAAGCAGGGGATTATCACTGCTTAGATTATATAGGTCACAAGAAGGGTCAAACAGACCCATGGAAAGGAAAATGTGATCATTAGGTTAAACAGAACAATGGAAAGGAAAAATGTGTTTAAACACATATTTCGGGGGTATATCCTTCGCTAAGGACAAACAGAGCATGATATCCACAACAGGATATAATGTAGAAGACCCTTTAGGAAAGGGGAGAGAAACTTCATGACATTACCCATACCACGGTGTTTGGATAATTGAGCAAGAAACATTTAGCATTGGGCTTCAAATGTTCTTGTTGAAAATCAGAGTATCACAGACATGCTTCGAGATAGCATTTGACGTGGTCACTGGGTAAAGATCAGACTTTGGAATCACGAAGGATCCATCTGGAATAACTTGTAGAATCAGTATTACAATTCCCTCATGGATGAATGGATAACCCTGCTGAAAAGAAATCTATAATGATAGGTCCTCCAGCCGGGGGGGGTGCTAGGTATGACATCATGCTACCGGGTCATCAAGGATCAACATCATAACTCTCTGAAAGTTGTCCCAACCATCTTAGCTGACCGGGATTCGGATCCGATTGGTGTCAGGATACCCCAGACTTAGGATACCTGAGAAGAAAAGGATGCAACGCAAATAGACGAGATGACATTGTAAGATTCTCGGGGAAATGGACTATGAAGTGATTTCTGTTAACAAGAGTCCATCATTAACCCAAGGAGAGGACAATGAGGTGTCTGGTGAACTCAACGGCAATTCACCGAGATTCCCAAAGGATAGACTCCCACATTTAAGTGAACAAGGAGATAACATTTGTCGGAGCAAATGATACAAGGAAGTATGCTCGAGGGAAACATACACAAGTAAACATTGGTTGAAAGGTGCGCCCGATGGGTTGGGTTGCACGACCAATGTCAGAATGGTGATTCAATAATCGATAGTCTAAGAATTTCACTTCAAAGCAAGAGGCTTGCTAGAAGGGAAGAATTCAAATAGCGCCGTTCACTTGTTGGTACACCGGTTGGAAGCAACACGGGGACCAAGAAAGAATGGTGATGGTGAGAAGCGTCTCAATACCAAGAATTTCTTAAGAGGTGGAGCAGTCCTCACAACATCCTTGATATTAACAGATGGTAATACTCCAAGGTAAAGAAGAACAAATGCTGGATAGCAGGGATCTCAAGGTTTACACAAAACACGAACATCTTGTGTTGAACGGAAGGCAATAAAGTGGTCGATGAGAACAGGAATCATCGAGGGCAAGGATGGTATTACCCATCATGAATTCAATTGAATTCCTGGAAGAGCTCATAAGGTTGATGATGATCACGACACAAGTGTCGAGAGTTTCCATGCCGATGCGATCAATCAGCGACGACATCAAGTCAAAGTAATGATGAAGCAAGAGGTTAATGGAACCACGGTTATGACATAAACTCGAACTCAAGCTTGTTGTTTAAGGTGAAAGGGAATGACGAGGAAAATCGACGTAAGCTTAATTCATCGTCGAAAATTGTGCTCCGAGAAGAAGGACCGGGTAGCACAGTTAAAATCATCACGACAATGATATAGCCAAACAGGCTAGGAATGGCGTGATCGGGTACAAACTCGTACTTATAGAAGCTTACTGAAGAGTTGTTGAACCGTAGTGCGGACTTGGTTCAGTTATCGGTGTCTTTGAGTGTTTAATAACTCAGAGCCCGTGAGAAATTGGAATCAGTGGGAAGGTAGTACTTGATGAACTCATAAAAAGTTATGCAGTTCCATGATAATCTCGAGATACCAGGGGGGTAATACTCGACAGAAGATCAAAGTAAAGGTTGGACTGGGGTATTGATCCATAGAAGACAATTGTTTAACTTGTCCGAGAAATGGAATCAAAGAAGAACAAACATGGTCGGAACCACGGATGCAAAAGGCCAGATCCCTGATATAAGAAAAACTTATACCAAGGGAATAATTAATTCAAGAGAAGCTCTAATGATAAGATCTACATCGTGTCCATGGGCATGAACACAAGTTCAAGGTCGACTCCCACTTCTCCGATGCATAGGTTTTCATTCACTTCTCACGTTCGATGAAGTTGCAGTGTTGAAATTTTATCTGGCGAAGCACCAGAAGAGTATTATTCGTGAAAACTTTCGAGTTCACACATATCAAGGAAGGCATAGGTTCAACCCATCGTGGCATCTTAGAATCATATACCAGAATCTTTAGAAGTAATTAACTCAAGCTCGAAGGTAGAGCATGGTTGAGAAAGTAGAGGATACAATTTACCAAAGGCATTATGTATCAGAGGAAAGGCTCACAAGGTTATTGAATATGAAGGGCGTTGTCAGATAAAATCCAACAAAGGATCTGGTGGTCCACAAGGGATCTGACGTGAGCATCGGTACTCAACTAGAGGAAGAAGATTGCAAGGAGATCAGAGTATAGAAACAACTGACTAACTCAATTGTCAAATGCAAAGGAATTATGATTTCCAAATCAAGGGATCAGAAGCAATGCTCTGAGTAGGGATGGATAAGTTGAATAGCCTTACGGTACAATCAATGACAATTGGATTGGTCGAGAACCAATTCCAGTTAAAAGAATGGCAGCTTAGCCGGAGAAGTAATTTATAAGGATCAATGATGATTGCGTGCATTCGCAAACATATTGAGTCAACAGACTCAAAATGATAATGACAAGGAATGTCATTAAGACTACGAGACTTATGGGATTAACCATAATGCAAGCAAGCAAGAATTTCAAGAGCCAAAGGCTCCAGAGGATTTTAGGAAGATCGAATATTATTTTAAAGACTTTTGTGAAACACATGAACAACTGGGGATGAGCGGATACTCGGCAAGCGCGAGTAATTATCCGTAGGGGTATTCATGCAGCAAGGAACTGCAGGGCAGTAAGCGTAAAGAATTCTCGGAATAACGAAGAGTATTTCAGGACATCTGGTAATAACAAGAGCAAGTGGGGATGGCAATATGAACGATAGGTGTAAGTAGTTATCCAGAGGGATTTATCGATGGAAGTGAATTGCAAAAGCGATGGTACATAGTCTCGAGAGCACATCGTAGAGTATCTTCGGAATCTTCTGGTTAGCAAACGGTCATCTGAAGTGAGGGGCTCTCCGGGAGAAAGTACTTGCGAGAACCTAAAGTTAGTTTTGTTTTTAGCAAAATCGTTTAACCCGAATAGAAGAGAGCTCAGAGTCCCAGAGTAAAGGTCGAGGAGTAAAAGATCCTAGTACCACCCAATGGCGACGTGGGCCCGTAAGGCACACAGCCAAGTTAGTAAAAGTTTTGTAAAGTCTAGACTCGACTTCGGCCAAGGAGTTGGAAGGGGGATTCCTACAGGCAGTTGGCTCTGATACCAACTTGTGACGCCCCCGATTCAATCGTACACTAATCATGCACGCAAATGTGTACGATCAAGATCAGGGACTCACGGGAAGATATCACAACACAACTCTACAAATAAAATAAGTCATACAAGCATCATAATACAAGCCAGGGGCCTCGAGGGCTCGAATACAAGTGCTTGATCATAGACGAGTCAGCGGAAGCAACAATATCTGAGTACTGACATAAGTTAAACAAGTTTGCCTTAAGAAGGCTAGCACAAACTGGGATACAGATCGAAAGAGGCGCAAGCCTCCTGCCTGGGATCCTCCTAAACTACTCCAGGTCGTCCTCAGCGGGCAGCACGTAGTAGTAGGCACCTCCAGTGTAGTAGGGGCCGTCATCGATGGTGGCGTCTGGCTCCTGGACTCCAGCATCTGGTTGCGACAACCAGAAAGGAAGGAAAAGGGGAAAAGGGGGGGGGGGAGAAAGCAACCATGAGTACTCATCCAAAGTACTCGCAAGCAAGGAACTACACTACATATGCATGGGTATATGTGTAAAGGGCCATATCAGTGGACTGAACTGCAGAATGCCAGAATAAGAGGGGGATAGCTAGTCTTATCGAAGACTACGCTTCTGGTCACCTTCGTCTTGCAACAGGCAGAAGAGGGTAGGTCGAAGTCCTCCAAGTAGCATCTCCAAGTAACATCTCATAGCATAATCCTACCCGGCGATCCCCTCCTCATATCCTTGAGGTAGAGCGACCACCGGTTGTATCTGGCACTTGGAAGGGTGTGTTTTATTAAGTATCCGGTTCTAGTTGTCATAAGGTCAAGGTACAACTCCAAGTCGTCCTGTTACCGAAGATCACGGCTATTCGAATAGATTAACTTCCCTGTAGGGGTGCACCACATAACCCAACACGCTCGATCCCATTTGGCCGGACACACTTTCCTGGGTCATGCCCGGCCTCGGAAGATCAACACGTCGCAGCCCCACCTAGGCACAACAGAGAGGCCAGCACGCCGGTCTAAACCTAAGCGCACAGGGGTCTGGGCCCATCGCCCATAGCACACCTGCACGTTGCGAGGGCGGCCGAAAGCAGACCTAGCCTAGTGGCGTTCCAGTCCAATTCGGCGCGCGCCGCTCCGTCGCTGACGTCTGAAGTGCTTCGGCTGATACCACGACGTCGGGATACCCATAACTACTCCCACGTAGATGGTTAGTGCGTATAGGCTCGTAGCCGACTCAGATCAAATACCAAGATCTCGTTAAGCGTGTTAAGTATCCGCGAACACCGAACAGGGCCAGGCCCACCTGTCTCCTAGGTGGTCTCAACCTGCCCTGTCGCTCCGCCACAAAGTAACAGTCGAGGGCCGTCGGGAACCCAGGCCCACCTCTACCGGGATGGAGCCACCTGTCCTTTCAGCCCCCTCGTCAGAATCACTTGCGGGTACTCAATGAGCTGACCCGACTTTAGTCACCATCTGTATAGTATGTATGTATGTATAGTATATACCCGTGATCACCTCCCAAGTGATCACGGCCCGATAGTATAGCAAGGCAGACTGACAAGAATGTAGGGCCAATGATGATAAACTAGCATCCTATACTAAGCATATAGGATTGCAGGTAAGGTATCAACAGATGTAGCGACAATGTCAGGCTATGCATCAGAATAGGATTAAAGAAAGCAGTAACATGCTACACTACTCTAATGCAAGCAGTATAGAGTAGAATAGGCGATATCTGGTGATCAAGGGGGGGGGGCTTGCCTGGTTGCTCTGGCAAGAGAGAGGGGTCGTCAACTCCGTAGTCGAACTGGTCAGCAGCAGCGTCGGTCTCGTAGTCTACCGGAGAGAAGAGGGGGAAGAAATAATGAATACAGAGCAAACAAAGCATCACAAAATATAACAAGGCAATACGCGGTGTTCGGTGTGCCCTAACGCGGTAGTAGGTGATACCGGTGAAGGGGGGAAAACATCCGGGAAAGTATTCCCGATGTTTCGTGTTTTCGGGCAGAGGAGCCGGAGGGGGAAAGTTGCGAGTTCGATAGGTTAGGGGTGTGTGGCGGACGAACGGGTTGCGTATCCGGATTCGTCTCGTCGTTCTGAGCAACTTTCATGTTGAAAATATTTTAATCCGAGTTACGGATTAAAAGATATGATTTTCTAAAGAGTTTATTAATTTCTGGAATTTATTTAATTATTTAATTAATTCGGAAAATGGATTTATGACGTCAGCATGACGTCATGCTGACATCAGCAGTCAACAGGGGTTGACTGGGTCAAACTGACGCGTGGGTCCAATGGGACCCACCTGTCATACTCTGTTAGGTTAATTAGGATTTAGTTAAACTAATTACTGTTTAATTAAGCTAACAGGTTAATTAGATTAATTAATTTAGGCTAATTAACTTAATTAAATTTATTTTTATTTTAATTATTGTTTTATTTATTTTTATATACTTTTTTTAACGTTCTGGGGTGGGACCCCCATGTCATTGGCCCCAGGGGGCCGATGCGGGCACGGGCGCGTGGGTGCCTGATACGGCACCCGCCCAGGCCAACCGCGGTGGCGGGACTGGCGGGGCACGGTGGGGTGCCGGCGACGCAGGGAGGCAGGGGGCGTGCGCTCGTGGAGCCGGGCAAGGACGGCGACGAGCGGGCACGATGGAGGCGGGGCCGCTGTGAGCGCGGCCGAGGCGCGGGCCCG
>NC_057806.1:330737028-330909061 GCF_018294505.1 Triticum aestivum | reverse complement strand
CGGCTGGGCCGGCCTGTTTGGCCCCGAGGCCATCTGGGCCGAGGCCCAGCGAGGGGGGGGGGGCTGTAATTTCTTGTTTTTTTGTTCCCTTTTCTTTTACTGTTTTATTTTATTATAGTTTTATAAAACATAAAAGTTGTACCTTAAATAGTAACACTAATTATACCTCTGCCACAAAAGGTTTAACCCCCAAATAATATAGTTTAGTATTTTATAAAATACCAAGGCATTTAATTAATTTCTTTTGCTGCTGTTTTATTTTCCTTTGAGCATTTAAACATTTTATAAAAATGTGGTTTCACCTCCATAATTACTTACGATTTATTTGACACAACCCGAACATTTTAGTTTTAATTTTTGAAAACTTTTGTTGTTTGCCTGATTTTAAATTTGAATTTGAATCGGTTTCGAACTAACTCGAGATTAGCAACTACAAACGAGGTGACGTGGCATCATTAGCAAAGGATCACTGTAGCTTAATTACCCGGGCGTCACAGGCACCAAGAACAATGTTCTCGTCACAAAACCATCGGAACGATTCCAAGATACCCGCGTGATCCTAAAAAAATTAGTGAAATTTGAGAAGAGAAGAGTCAAAACTCTACGTCAGGATGCCTCACCAGAGCGACGAAGGGACTGAGGAGTAAAAAGAATCCTACTCTCCTTTATATATAATCCTAAATGACTCAAAACATTTTTCTAGACTCAACAACACCAACGATTCGATCACGCAGGGGGCTCCTAAGTCGGGGAAGGATCTGATTACCAACCTGTAACGCCCACGATGCGGCTATATCTCCCACGTGTCGAAGCACGACTTAGAGGCGTAACCACATTGTAAGCAATGTCGCAAGTGTGGTAATCTTCACACAACCCATGTAATACATAAGGGAAAGAGATACATAGTTGGCTTACAATCGCCACTTCACACAATACATGAATAAAGCATTACATCATCTAGATACAATCAAGGTCCGACTACGGAACCTAAAATAAAAGAAGACTACCCGAAATGCTACACAGATCCCCGATCGACCCCAACTGGGCTCCACTACTGATCAACTAGAACGAAACAACCAATGAACGAGATCTTCATCGAGCTCCTCCTTGAGCTCGGTTGTGTCACCTGCATGGTATCCTCGGCACCTGCAAACTGGTTTTGGAAGTATCTGTGAGTCACGGGGACTCAGCAATCTCACACCCCTCACGATCAAGACTATTTAAGCTTATGGGTAGGTAAAACGTATGTGAGGTGGAGCTGCAGCAAGCACCAGCATATATGGTGGCTAACATACGCAAAAGAGAGCGAGAAGAGAAGGCAAAGCACGGTCGAACAACTATGATCAAGAAGTGATCCTAGAACAACCTACGTCAAGCATTACTCCAACACCGTGTTCACTTCCCGGACTCCACCGAGAAGAGACCATCACGGTTACACACGCGGTTGATGCATTTTAATTAAATTAAAGTGTCAAGTTATCTACAACGGGACATTAACAAATTCCCATCTGCCCATAACCGTGGGCACGACTTTCGAAAGTTCAAATCCCCACAGGGGTGTCCCAACTTAGCCCATCACAAGCTCTCACGGTCAACGAAGGATATTCCTTCTCCCGAGACAACCCGATCAGACTCGGAATCCCGGTTACAAGACATTTCGACAATGGTAAAACAAGACCAGCAAAGCCACCCAGATGTGCCGACAAGTACCGATAGGAGCTGCACATATCTCGTTCTCAGGGCACACCGGATGAGCAAGACGTCGGGTAGGCCAGCCCAGAGTTGCCCCTGGTAGCCCCGGACATCGCTCAGTTGGACCAACACTTAGAGAAGCACTGGCTGGGGGGGGTTAAATAAAGATGACCCTTGAGCCGGCCGACCCAAGGTAAAGAAAAGGCTAGGTGGCAAATGGTAAAACCAATGTTGGGCCTTGCTGGAGGAGTTTTATTCAAGATGAACTGTCAAGGGGTTCCCATTATAACCCAACCGTGTAAGGAACGCAAAATCAAGGAACATAACACCGGTATGACAGAAACTAGGGCGGCAAGAGTGGAACAAAACACCAGGCATAAGGCCGAGCCTTCCACCCTTTACCAAGTATATAGATGCGTTAATTAAATATAAGAGATATTGTGATATCCCAACAAATATCCATGTTCCAACATGGAACAAACTCCAATCTTCACCTGCAACTAACAACGCTATAAGAGGGGCTGAGCAAAGCGGTAACATGGCCAAACAATGGTTTGCTAGGACAGGGGGTTAGAGGCTTGGCTTAACAATATGGGAGGCATGATAAGCAAGTGGTAGGTATCGCATCATAGGCATAGCAAAAGAGCGAGCATCTAGCAAGCAAAGATAGAAGTGATTTCGAGGGTATGGTCATCTTGCCTGAGATCCCACAAGGAAGAAGAACGAGTCCATGAAGAAGACAAACGGACGTAGTCGAACGAATCCTCACAACACGACGTTATCGGAACTAGCCCGAAGAAGCAACACCGGAAAGAAGCAAACAACATAGTAAACAACCAAGCATAACCTGGCATGAGGCACAACCAAGTATGATGCATGTCCGGTTTAATGAAGCATGGCATGTCAAAGTGCACAAACAACCCTACAAATTAAGTGGAGCTCAATATGCAACGAGTTGCATATTGAGGAACACCACATCAATTATTTAGTTCTCTCTCGATTATGAACCCAATACTATTAAATGTAGATAAACATGGCAAGATGGTGGAGCATAACAAAACTATACTATCTAAACAATTTAAATGGGGCCGGATATAACAAACAACAAAGCCGGTAAATCCCCATATGCATTAGCAATTTAAAGCAAACAACAATTTTAACCAATCTTGAAGTTCTTATCATGATGCGGATGACATGCAAGTTTTATGCAATATTTATGAAAACATTGACATGATAAGATATGAGGCATTTGTGGACATGGCGGAAGGAAAAAAGGGGTGCCACGGCGGCGAAACGAAAATGTTACCATGGCAACATTCCGGTGATCCGGCAACTCAAATGAGATGCTAGTGCAAAGGAACAAGTGTGGGTGCGCGAGACGTGCAAGTGTGATGGGGAGTGATCCCGGATACCGGGTGTCCCACGAGACGACGGTAACAACGCAAAAGAGGGGCAACGTGCATCGACAATTCGAGCACGGAGAAAGCACGAGCATCTCATACATCACACATGCTTTAGTTCACGGGCGATCGTCTCGGTGGTTATACCTTTGAAGCGTGCAATTTCGGAACGGATCGAGTCGGCGTAGAGGAAGTAGTGGAAGTCGACGTTCTCGCGATGGTAGTGGAGTATACGTTCTCACAACAGTAGTCATTCACGTTCTTAGTCGCACAAGTTTTCATAGATGTTCAGGGTCACGGCGAGAAACTTGACGTCCACGAAGTCCTCGAGGGTCGACGGTAGTGGTACTTGGCAAAATGCACGTCGAGGGTAGTTGTTCTCATATCGACGTGGTAGTTGGCGATTTCGGAGATGACGAAAGACGAACTTGAAGGTCCTCGTAGAACTAGTACTTGGCGTTAGTGATACAAGTTTCGAAAGCGGTTCACGACGATGGTAGTCGAAACTTGGTGATCCGAAGGGGTACTTGGCGAATAACGGTCGTCGTGGTACTTGGTGAAATCCTCGGAGATGGACTTGACGCATGAAAGGTCTTCGGTGCCACGGTACTTATCAGATCATCATGCAGACATTCTTTTGAAGAGGAACTTGTCGCGTCCCAAAATGAGCAAGGCAAAAGCCCTCGTTCAACGAAGCTCGAACTTGACGAAATCCAGAAACAGGACTTGGCGTGGGCATGACGATGCAAAGGAAGTGTGCGGCGGACGCTGCTGTTCATCTGCTTCGAGCAGAGGCGAGGCCATGGTGGATGCAGACGATGACGTAGCAGCAGACTTGACACCGGGGAGCAGCAGAGGGACTCCGGTGAACAGCATGATGCAGGTTGGGCGGCGGAGCTTGACAGGTCTAGGCGAGGTTGCCGGTAGCAGGGGCTGCGACGTGGCCGGGCGTTGGGTCTGATGGTGCGGCGCGAGGAAGGAGAGGCCGGCAGGGGCACGACAAACCATGGAGGCCGGCGCTGCCATGGCCATGGGGATCGGCACGAGGAGGGGACGGAGGAGCTCGCTGAGGCGCGACATCCAGAGAAGCAGCGGGCGAAGCCGATGCTCCGGCGTTGTTGCTCCTCTCCTCGTGGAGCTCCTGGACGAGGGGGCTCGGGAACTCGGCGCGCAAGGCTGCAGGAAAGGTCCGGCGGAGCTCATGACGGAGCAGCAGGGCGGAGGCGCCACGCTCCGGGTCATCGAAGTCCAGCAGGGCCGCGGCGGCGGCCCCCGGCGAGGAAGCCGAACGGAGTCGGGGTGAGGCACAGGGAGATGGCGGCTCTGGCCGGTCGTCCGGGTCGCGGAGGACGAAGATCCAGCGGGGCACGAGGGTACAGGGCGGCGGAGGCTCTCCTGATGCTTGATGTGTACGTGCATGCGGCGCTGCGGGAAGGAACGGGGCGATGAGGAATCGGGCGCAGGGGCTCTTGGAGGCGAGAGGAG
This sequence comes from Triticum aestivum, assembly GCF_018294505.1. Lineage (NCBI taxonomy): Eukaryota > Viridiplantae > Streptophyta > Magnoliopsida > Poales > Poaceae > Triticum > Triticum aestivum. Next base: position 330,904,484 of record NC_057806.1, on the reverse strand, counting down.
GGAGACGAGGGAAGATGGGATCAGGCAGAGGGATTCGGTCGGGGCTAGGGTTAGGCGGGTAGGTGGGCAGGCGCGGGAATAGGCCTAGGGAGGCCCAGGGGAGAGGGAAGCGTCTAGGCGCAGATGGGCCTGCCTGGCTGGGCTCTCTTCTCCCCCATAACCTCTCTACTCAAAATAGAGGAGAGAAGAGAAAAGAAGAAAAAGAAAAAAAGAGAAGGAAGGAAATGAGAGAAAAGTAAGGATTAGGGAAGGAATTTGGGAAAGGGTTTAATTTTCCTGGACTCATGAAAAAGTGCTTGTTCCAAGCAAATTGGAGTGGCAAGATTGCAAGATTTAAATTCAAACTCATTTGAATTTAATTCAAGTGGTTTGAACTGGGACTTGGATTTTGAAGTGTCCAAAAATGTTGAAATTTTTGGAGGAACCTCGGCAAAAGGGAAGAGAACTGCGGGCAAGGTTTTGAAGTCAAACTTAAAGTAGAAAAGACATGGGGAATATTTGCAAGTGTGTTTATGGGTGATTCCAAATTATTGGAATAAAATTTTATAGCTCCCTAATATTGGGGTATATGTTGTAAAGAGAATCACCACGTGAATTCCCTCGGTTTAAATGGGCCGAAGATCCATGCAACTTATTTAGTTGAGTTGCAAAAGATTTATGAGATGATGGCATGATGACATGATGCAACGCAAAAATGAAAGGGCAGGCACAAATGAAACACACGGCGAAACCCGGAACATATGGAAGTCTTCTCGAGCATCGGTCTCGGGGCATCACACCGAGCTTGGGCCTTTTCATATCATAAGCATAATCAGTCTCATCATTTATAGTATGGATAGCACCAATATTATAGCAACTAATATCATCACAATGAGTAGTAGGAGTAACATCATTTGAGAGGGATGCCTTTTTACCTTTGCTTCTCCGTCTTTTCTTTTTCTTCTCCACATCATGTGTGGGTTTAATCCTCTTTTTGGAGCTCCTTATTAATGAGATTGGTTGAATAGAAGGCTCCTCATCGTTACCTGATTCATCATAAGAAATAATAGGAGGATATGGGGAAGTCTCTTCCCTTTCATTAGTATTCTCTTCATCTTCTATTTGTTTTCTTGTCTTTATGTAATTGGCAATATAAGGATTTTCAATGCAATTCACCGCACAATACATATAAATTTCCTCTAGATCAAAATCAAGAACATTATCGAGGGAAATTTCTGGAATATCCTTAATTATACATTTCATTTCTTCATAACCCAGAAGCAAACTAAGTTCATTATGATGTGCAAGGGAAATCAAGTCGTCACAATTTTTGGACACGATTCGATCATGAAACAATTTGCATTGGATATTTAAATGAGCACGTTCATTGCAAAGTTCACAAGGATGGCCAAGAAAATTTAAATTTTCAGCACAACATCTAGCCTTTCTTGCAACCATTTAGTTTCTAAATACTTATGCCTCTTGCAAAATCTATCTTCCCTATTTGGTGTGTACTTGCAAACTCTATGCACTCCACAAAAATTGACATGCTTATAAGAGACATTTTCATCATGACTAGTGCAATCATTATTAGTATCATGGATATTCAAAGAGTTCGTACTAACAACATTGCAATCATGCTCATCATACAAAGATTTAGTGCCAAACATTTTAATACATTCTTCTTCTAACACATTGGAACAATTATCGGAATCCTTATTTTCACGAAAGACATTAAAAAGATGAAGCATATGAGGCAACCTTAATTCCATTTTTTGTAGTTTTATTTTATAGACTAAACTAGTGATAAAGCAAGAAAAAAAAGATTCGATTGCAAGATCTAAAGATATACCTTCAAGCGCTAACCTCCCCGGGAATGGCGCCAGGAAAGAGCTTGATGTCTACTACACAACCTTCTTGTAGACGTTGTTGGGCCTCCAAGTGCAGAAGTTTGTTGGACAGTAGCAAATTTCCCTCAAGTGGATGACCTAAGGTTTATCAATCCGTGGGAGGCATAGGATGAAGACGGTCTCTCTCAAGCAACCCTGCAACCAAATAACAAAGAGTCTCGTGTCCCCAACACACCCAATACAATGGTAAATTGTATAGGTGCACTAGTTCGGCGAAGAGATGGTGATACAAGTGCAATATGGATGGTAGATATAGGTTTTTGTAATATGAAAATATAAAAACAACAAGGTAGCAAGTGGTAAAAGTGAGCATAAATGGTATTCCAGTGTGTTGAAACAAGGCCTAGGGTTCATACTTTCATGAGTGCAAGCAATAATAACATAATTGGATCATATAACTATCCCTCAACATGCAACAAAGAGTCACTCCAAATTCACTAATAGAGGAGAACAAACGAAGAGATTATTGTAGGGTACGAAACCACCTCAAAGTTATCCTTTTTGATCGATCTATTCAAGAGTTCGTAGTAAAATAACACGAAGCTATTCTTTCCGTTCAATCTATCATAGAGTCCGTACTAGAATAACACCTTAAGACACAAATCAACCAAAACCCTAATGTCACCTAGATACTCCAATGTCACCTCAAGTATCCGTGGGTATGATTATACGATATGCATCACACAGTCTCAGATTCATCTATTCAACCAACACAAAGAACTTCAAAGAGTGCCCCAAAGTTTCTACCGGAGAGTCAAGACGAAAACGTGTGCCAACCCCTATGCATAAGTTCACAAGGTCGCGGAACTCGCAAGTTGATCACCAAAACATACATCAAGTGGATCACGTGATATCCCATTGTCACCACTGATACATCCATTTTGCATCATGCTTTCATATCGATATTTATTGCATTATGGGTTGTTATTACACATTATGTCACAATACTTATGCCTTTCCTCTCTTATTTTACAAGGTTTACATGAAGAGGGGGGATGCCGGCAGTTGGAATTCTTGGCTGGAAAAGGAGCAAATATTAGAGACCTATTCTGCACATCTCCAAAATTCCTGAAACTTCACGGGAATTATTTTCATAATATATAAAAAATATTGGGTGAAAGAGGTACCAGAGGGGGGCCACCCACCGTCCACGAGGGTGGGGGCGCGCCCTACCCCCCTGGGCGCGCCCCCTACCTCATGGGCCCCCTGGTGGCCCTCCGATGCCAATATTTGGCTATATGGAGTCTTTCGTCGAGGAAAAAAATCATAAGCAAGCTCACGGGACGAAACTCCGCCGCCATGAGGCGGAACCTTGGCGGAACCAATCTAGGGCTCCGGCGGAGCTGTTTTGCCAGGGAAACTTCCCTCCGGGAGGGGGAAATCATCACCATCATCATCACCAACGATCCTCTCATCGGGAGGGGGTCAATCTCCATCAACATCTTCACCAGCACCATCTCATCTCAAACCCTAGTTCATCTCTTGTATCCAATCTTTGTATCCAAACCTCAGATTGGTACATGTGGGTTGCTAGTAGTGTTGATTACTCCTTGTAGTTGATGCTAGTTGGTTTACTTGGTGGAAGATCATATGTTCAGATCCATTATGCATATTAATACCCCTCTGATTATGAACATGAATATGATTTGTGAGTAGTTACGTTTGTTCCTGAGGACATGGGAGAAGTCTTGCTATAAGTAGTCATGTGAATTTGGTATTCGTTCGATATTTTGATGAGATGTATGTTGTCTTTCCTCTAGTGGTGTCATGTGAACATCGACTACATGACACTTCGCCATTGTTTGGGCCTAGAGGAAGGCATTGGGAAGTAATAAGTAGATGATGGGTTGATAGAGTGACAGAAGCTTAAACCCTAGTTTATGCGTTGCTTCGTAAGGGGCTGATTTGGATCCATATGTTTCATGCTATGGTTAGGTTTACCTTAATACTTCTGTTGTAGTTGCGGATGCTTGCAATAGGGGTTAATCATAAGTGGAATGCTTGTCCAAGTAAGGACAGTACCCAAGAACCAGTCCACCCACATATCAAATTATCAAAGTACCGAACGCGAATCATATGAACGTGATGAAAACTAGCTTGATGATAATTCCCATGTGTCCTCGGGAGCGCTTTCCTTTATATAAGAGTCTGTCCAGGCTTGTCCTTTTCTACAAAAAGGATTGGCCCATCTTGCTGCACCTTATTTACTTTTATTACTTGTTACTCATTACAAATTACCTTCTCACAAAACGATCTGTTGCCGATAATTTCAGTGCTTGCAGAAAATACCTTGCTGAAAACCGCTTATCATTTCCTTCTGCTCCTCGTTGGGTTCAACACTCTTACTTGTCGAAAAGGCTATGATAGATCCCCTACACTTGTGGGTCATCAAGACTCTTTTCTGGCACCGTTGCGGGGGAGTGAAGCGCCTTTGGCAGGTGAATTTGGTAAGGAAAATTTTATATAGTGTGCTGAAATTTACTGTCACTTGTTACTATGGAACATAATTCTTTGTGGGGCTTATTCGGGGTATCTTCACCCCGACCAGTAGAGCAAAGAGTTTCTCCTCAACCTACTGAACCTACTGAAAATGTTTACTTTGAAATTCCTTCGGGTATGATAGAGAAACTGCTAGCTAATCCTTTCACAGGTGATGGAACATTACATCCCGATTTGCACCTAATCTATGTGGATGAAGTTTGTGAATTATTTAAGCTTGCAGGTATGCCCGAGAATGTTATCAAGAAGAAGGTATTCCCTTTATCTTTGAAGGGAGAGGCATTGACATGGTTTAGGCTATGTGATGATATGAGATCATGGAACTACAACCGATTGAAATTGGAATTTCATCAGAAGTTTTATCCTATGCATCTTGTTCATCATGATCGTAATTATATATAATTTTTGGCCTCGCAAAGGAGAAAGCATCGCTCAAGCTTGGGGGAGGCTTCAGTAAATGTTATATTCATGCCCCAATCATGAGCTCTCAAAAGAAATGATTATTCAAAAAATTTATGCTCGGCTTTCTCTCAGTAATCGCTCCATGCTCGATACTTCTTGTACTGGATCTTTTATGATGAAGACTATTGAATTCAAATGGGATTTTTTGGAGAGAATTGAATGCAACTCTAAAGATTGGGAACTCTAAGAAGGTAAGGAGTCAGGTATAACACCTAAGTTTGATTGTGTTAAATCTTTTATGGATAGCAATGCTTTTCGTGAATTTGGCACTAAATATGGACTTGACTCTGAGATAGTAGCTTCTTTTTGTGAATCCTTTGCTACTCATGTTGATATCCCTAAGGAGAAGTGGTTTAATATAATTCTCCCATTGAATTAAAAGTAGTTGCACCTATTAAAGTTGAAGAAAATATTATCACTTATAATGATCCTGCTGTTCCTACTGCTTATATTGAGAAACCACCTTTCCGTGTTAGAATAAAGGATCATGTTAAAGCTTCAACTGTGGTCAACAAAAGTAATATTAAGACACCCAAACCCCCTGAGCAAATTAAAGTTGAACCTAGTGTTGCTATGGTTAAAGATCTCTTGGCCGATAATATTGCTGGGCATGTTATTTACTTCTGTGATGAAGCTGCTAGAATTGCTAGACCTGATACTAAAAATAAACATAGACCTGTTGTAGGCATGTCTGTTATTTTTGTTAAAATAGGAGATCATTGTTATCATGGCTTATGTGATATGGGTGCTAGTGCAAGTGCAATACCTCATTCCTTATACAAAGAAATTATGCATGATATTGCACCTGCTGAGATAGAAGAGATTGATGTTACAATTAAGCTTGCCAATAGAGATAATATTTCACCAGTTGGGATTGTTAGAGATGTTGAAGTCTTGTGTGGGAAAGTTAAATATCCTGCTGATTTTCTTGTTCTTGGTTCCCCACAAGATAACTTTTGTCCCATTATATTTGGTAGACCCTTCTTGAATACTGTTAATGCTAAGATAGACTGCAATAAGGATATTGTTTCTGTTGGTTTAGGGGATATGTCTCATTAATTTAATTTTGCTAAATTTTATAGACAACCCCATGATAAAGAATTGCCTAGTAAAGATGAAATTATTGGTCTTGCTTCTATTGCCGTGCCTCCTAGTGATCCTTTAGAACAATATTTGCTAGACCATGTAAATGATATGTTTATGAATGAAAGAAGGGAAATAGATGAAGTATTCTTTAAACAGGGACCTATTTTGAAGCACAACTTGCCTGTTGAAATCTTAGGGGATCCTCCTCCACCTAAGGGTGATCCCGTGTTTGAGCTTAAGCCTGTACCTGATACTCTTAAATATGCTTATCTTTATGAGAAAGAGATATATCCTATTATTATTAGTGCTAACCTTTCAGAGCATGAAGAAAAGAAATTATTGAAAACTTTGAAGAAGCACCGTGCTGCTATTGGATATACTCTTGATGATCTTAAGGGCATTAGTCCCGCTAGCACAAAATAAAACTGGAGAAAGATGCTAAACCTAGACTTATTAGATGGGTTCTCTTGCTACAAGAATTTGATTTGCATATTATTGATAGAAAGGGAGATGAGAACCCCATTGCAGACAACTTGTCTAGGTTAGAGAATGTCACTACAAAAAAAAGACACATCCATGACATTTTGGGCCGAACGATTTTTTTTTCTGTCATACTTATGACACTTCTATGATGATAATTGTGACAAAACCTGGTATCATCATAGATGTGGTGGGGTCCTACTTCTATGACCAAAAATCATGACAGAAAATGGGCTTTTCGTCCTGGGCGGGCCGGAGACGCAGCTGCATGACATTCTTTGGGCCGTCCATGACGGAAAAAACCGTGGTAGAAGCGAGGGCGAGGAAAATATCGGGGTGTTCCCGGTTACGGTGGGTGATCGGGGCCGAGCAATGCGCGTTTCTCTCGTACACGCACACGTGTGGGTGCGAGGCATTGGGCTCTAACAAAACCCGAGCGAGGCATTGGGATCTAACTGAACCCGAGCGATTGCACTGCAGGCTACGCGTTACTGAACCCGAGCGATCGATCGATGGCTGTTAACTGAACCCGATCGAGCGATTCCTTCGCTACTGCTGCTAACTGAAGCCGATCAATGCTGCCTCTAGATGAACAGTGAGCGTTGCTGGGGGGGGGTTGGATGAACAGTTCCCGGTGGGGGTGGATGAACAGGACCCCGTGGTGTTGCCTCTGGATGAACATGACCCTGATCGATCGAGCCGGTTGGGGCTGGATGAACAGGACCCCGTGGAGGGCAGGATGAATAGGACCACCCCGTGGAGGGCTGGATGAACAGTAGATGGTCAAGGACTGGATGAACAGTAGCCCATGGATGGGTGGTTGAACATGAGCCCGTGGAGAGGGCTGGTTGAACAGTAGCCGGTGGAGTAGCGCGCGGTGGAGGCTGGATGAACAGGAGCCCATGGATGAACAGTCGCAGGTGGAGGCTGGAGGAGGTCGACGGTGGATGGACAGTAGCCCGTGGAGGCTGGAGGGGGTCGACGGTGGAGATGAACAGTATCCCGTGGAGTCCCGTTTTGCGGTATGCCACACCCCTCCCGATGAACACGACCTTTGTTTCGACCGTAGCGCTCCAACACAAGTCCGTTTCCTCCGTTTTGCGGTACGCCACACCCCTCCCGATCAACAGGACCCCGTTTCGACCATAGGAGGTCCATTTCCTCCGTTTTGCGGTAGCCAGACCCCTCCCGATGAACAGGATCCTGTTTCGAACGTGGCCAGTCGAACATAAGGCCGTTTCCTCCGTTCTGCGGTACGCCAGGCCTCGTTTCCATCGGCTGTTCCGTCCAAGCCCTCCTAATGAACACGACGACGCATTCCGTTCCGACCTAGCTGGTTGGCTCCCCATGAACACGACGATGACGCAGTTTCTCCGTTCCGACCCATCCATGTACACGAGCCCTGGCCATATGTATGCGCGAGTAGGCGTTCGAGACCCTTGTTGGAAATATGCCCTAGAGGCAATAATAAAAGCATTATTATTATATTTCCTTGTTCATGATAATTGTCTTTATTCATGCTATAATTGTGTTATCCGGAAATCGTAATACATGTGTGAATAATAGACACCAACATGTCCCTAGTAAGCCTCTAGTTGACTAGCTCGTTGATCAACAGATAGTCATGGTTTCCTGACTATGGACATTGGATGTCATCGATAACGAGATCACATCATTAGGAGAATGATGTGATGGACAAGACCCAATCCTAAACATAGAACAAGATCGTATAGTTCGTTTGCTAGAGTTTTCCAATGTCAAGTATCCTTTCCTTAGACCATGAGATCGTATAACTCCTGGATACCGTAGGAGTGCTTTGGGTGTACCAAACGTCACAACGTAACTGGGTGACTATAAAGGTATACTACGGGTATCTCCGAAAGTGTCTGTTGGGTTGACACGGATCAAGACTGGGATTTGTCACTCCGTATGACGGAGAGGTATCACTGGGCCCACTCGATAATGCATCATCATAATGAGCTCAAAGTGACCAAGTGTCTGGTCACGGGATCATGCATTATGGTACGAGTAAAGTGACTTGCCGGTAACGAGATTGAACGAGGTATTGGGATACCGACGATCAGATCTCGGGCAAGTAACATACCGATTGACAAAGGGAATTGTATACGGGATTAATTGAATCCTCGACATCGTGGTTCATCTGATGAGATCATCGAGGAGCATGTGGGAACCAACATGGGTATCCAGATCCCGCTGTTGGTTATTGACCGGAGAGCGATCTCGGTCATGTCTACATGTCTCCCGAACCCGTAGGGTCTACACACTTAAGGTTCGGTGACGCTAGGGTTGTAGGGATATGTATATGCAGTAACCCGAATGTTGTTCAGAGTCCCGGATGAGATCCCGGACGTCACGAGGAGTTCCGGAATGGTCCGGAGGTAAAGAATTATATATAGGAAGTGCTATTTCGGCCATCGGGACAAGTTTCGGGGTCATCGGTATTGTACCGGGACCACCGGAAGGGTCCCGGGGGTCCACGGGGTGGGGCCACCTGCCCCGGAGGGCCACATGGGCTGTAGGGGGTGCGCCTTGGCCTATATGGGCCAAGGGCGCCAGCCCCAAGAGGCCCATGCGCCTAGGGTTCAAAAGGGGAAGAGTCCTAAAGGGGGAAGGCACCCCCTAGGTGCCTTGGGGAGGAGGGATTCCTCCCCTTGGCCGCACCCCCTAGGCGATTAGATCTCCTAGGGCCGGCGCCCCCCCTTGGCCCTCCTATATATAGTGGGGAGATGGAGGACTTCTTACCCACGCCTTTGGTGCCTCCCTCTCCCTCTCCAACACATCCTCCTCCTCCATAGTGCTTGGCGAAGCCCTGCCGGAGTACTGCAGCTCCATCACCACCACGCTGTCGTGCTGCTGCTGGAGCCATCTTCCTCAACCTCTCCTCCCCCCTTGCTGGATCAAGAAGGAGGAGACGTTATGCTGACCATACGTGTGTTGAACGCGGAGGTGCCGTCCGTTCGGCGCTAGGATCTCCGGTGATTTGGATCACTTCGAGTACGACTTCCTCATCCCCGTTCTTTGAATGCTTCCGCGCGTAATCTACAAAGGTATGTAGATGCAATCCGATCACTCGTTGCTAGATGAACTCATAGATGGATCTTGGTGAAACCGTAGGAAAATTTTTGTTTTCTGCAACGTTCCCCAACAGTGGCATCATGAGCTAGGTCTATGCGTAGTTCTTCTTGCGCGAGTAGAACACAATTTGTTGTGGGCGTAGATGTTGTCAACTTTCTTGCCGCTACTAGTCTTATCTTGCTTCAACGGTATTGTGGGATGAAGCGGCCCGGACCAACCTTACACGTACGCTTACGTGAGACCAGTTCCACCGACTAACATGCACAAGTTGCATAAGGTGGCTGGCGGGTGTCTGTCTCTCCTACTTTAGTTGGAGCGGATTCGATGAAAAGGGTCCTTATGAAGGGTAAATAGAAGTTGACAAATCACGTTGTGGCTTTCACGTAGGTAAGAAAACGTTCTTGCTAGAACCCTACTTCAGCCACGTAAAACTTGCAAAAACAATTAGAGGACGTCTAACTTGTTTTTGCAGCAAGTGCTTTGTGATATGATATGGCCAAAGTTGTGATGAATGATGAATGATCTATATGTAATGTATGAGATGTTCATGCTATTGTAATACGAATCACGACTTGCATGTCGATGAGTATGACAACCGGCAGGAGCCATAGGAGTTGTCTTTATTTTTTGTATGACCTGCGTGTCATTGAGAAACGCCATGTAAATTACTTTACTTTATTGCTAAACGCGTTAGCCATAGTAGTAGAAGTAATAATTGGCGAGAAACTTCATGGAGACACGATGATGGAGATCATGATGATGGAGATCATGGTGTCATGCCGGTGACAAGATGATCATGGAGCCCCAAGATGGAGATCAAATGAGCTATGTGATATTGGCCATATCATGTCACTATTATTATTTGATTGCATGTGATGTTTATCATGTTTCTGCATCTTGTTTGCTTAGAACGACGGTAGTAAATAAGATGATCCCTCATAATAATTTCAAGAAAGTGTTCCCCCTAACTGTGCACCATTGCGACAGTATGTTGTTTCGAAGCACCACGTGATGATCGGGTGTTAGATTCTAACGTTCACATACAATGGGTGTAAGACAGATTTACACATGCAAACACTTAGGTTGACTTGACGAGCCTAGCATGTACAGACATGGCCTCAGAACACAGAAGACCGAAAGGTCGAGCATGAGTCGTATAGAAGATACGATCAACATGAAGATGTTCACCGATGTTGATTAGTCCGTCTCACGTGATGATCGGACACGGCCTAGTTAACTTGGATCATGTTATACTTAGATTACAGGAGGGATGTCTATCTAAGTGGGAGTTCATTGAATAAATTTGATTAGATGAACTTAATTATCATGAACTTAGTCTAAATATTTTACAATATGTCTTGTAGATCAAATGACCAACGTAGTCCTCAACTTCAACGCGTTCCTAGAGAAAACCAAGCTGAAAGACGATGGCAGCAACTACACGGACTGGGTCCGGAACCTGAGGATCATCCTCATAGCTGCCAAGAAAGATTATTTCCTACACCTGTTCTCCCTGCAGAACAAGATGTTATGAATGCTTGACAGGCACGTACCGATGACTACTCCCTCGTTCAGTGCGGCATGCTTTACAGCTTAGAGCCGGGGCTCCAAAAGCGTTTTGAGAGACACGGAGCATATGAGATGTTCGAAGAGCTGAAAATGGTTTTCCAACCTCATGCCCGGGTCAAGAGATATCAAGTCTCCGACAAGTTCTTCAGCTGTAAGATGGAGGAAAATAGTTCTGTTAGTGAGCACATACTCATAATGTCTGGGTTACATAACCGCTTGACTCAGCTGGGAGTTAATCTCCCGGATGACGCGGTCATTGACAGAATCCTCCAGTCGCTTCCACCGAGCTACAAGAGCTTTGTGATGAACTTCAATATGCAGGGGATGGAAAAGACCATTCCTGAAGTATTTGCAATGCTGAAATCAGCAGAGGTAGAAGTCAAAAAGGAACATCAAGTGTTGATGGTGAATAAAACCACTAAGTTCAAGAAAGGCAAGGGTAAGAAAACCTTCAAGAAGGACGGCAAGGGAGTTGCCGCGCCCGGCAAGCAAGCTGCCGGGAAGAAGCCAAAGAATGGACCCAAGCCCGAGACTGAGTGCTTTTATTGCAAGGAAAGTGGTCACTGGAAGCGGAACTGCCCCAAATACTTAGCGGACAAGAAGGCCGGCAAAACGAAAGGTATATGTGATATACATGTAATTGATGTGTACCTAACCAGTACTCGTAGTAGCTCCTGGGTATTTGATACCGGTGCGGTTGCTCACATTTGTAACTCAAAACAGGAGCTGCGGAATAAGCGGAGACTGGCAAAGGACGAGGTGACGATGCGCGTCGGGAATGGTTCCAAGGTCAATGTGATCGTCGTCGGCACGCTGCCTCTTCATTTACCTTCGGGATTAGTTTTAAACCTTAATAATTGTTATTTAGTGCCAGCTTTGAGCATGAACATTGTATCAGGATCTCGTTTAATTCGAGATGGCTACTCATTTAAATCCGAGAATAATGGTTGTTCTATTTATATGAGAGATATGTTTTATGGTCATGCTCCAATGGTGAATGGTTTATTCTTAATGAATCTCGAGCGTAATGCTACACATGTTCATAGTGTGAGTACCAAAAGATGTAAGATTGGTAATGATAGTCCCACATACTTGTGGCACTACCGCCTTGGTCACATAGGTGTCAAACGCATGAAGAAGCTCCATGATGATGGACTTTTAGAGTCTCTTGATTAAGAATCATTTGACACGTGCGAACCATGCCTCATGGGTAAAATGACCAAGACTCCATTCTCAGGAACAATGGAGCGAGCAACCAACTTATTGGAAATCATACATACTGATGTGTGCGGTCCAATGAGTGTTGAGGCTCGCGGTGGCTATCGTTATGTTCTCACCCTCACTGATGACTTGAGTAGATATGGGTATATCTATTTAATGAAACACAAGTCTGAGACCTTTGAAAAGTTCAAGGAATTTCAGAGTGAGGTTGAGAATCAACGTGACAGGAAAATCAAGTTCCTGCGATCAGATCGTGGAGGAGAATACTTGAGTCACGAGTTTGGCACACACTTAAGAAAATGTGGAATAGTTTCACAACTCACGCCACCTGGAACACCTCAGCGTAATGGTGTGTCCGAACGTCATAATCAAACTCTATTAGATATGGTGCGATCTATGATGTTTCTTGCCGATTTACCGCTATCTTTTTGGGGGTATGCTTTAGAGACTGCCACATTCACTTTAAATAGGGCTCCATCGAAATCCGTTGAGACGACACCGTATGAATTATGGTTTGGGAAGAAACCTAAGCTGTCGTTTCTAAAAGTTTGGGGATGCGATGCTTATGTCAAGAAACTTCAACCTGAAAAGCTCGAACCCAAGTCGGAAAAATGCGTCTTCATAGGATACCCTAAAGAAACTATTGGGTATACCTTCTACCTCAGATCCGAAGGCAAGATCTTTGTTGCCAAGAATGGATCCTTTCTAGAGAAAGAGTTTCTCTCGAAAGAAGTAAGTGGGAGGAAAGTAGAACTTGATGAAGTATTACCTCTTGAACCGGAAAATGGCGCAACTCAAGAAAATGTTCCTGAGGTGCCTGCACCGACTAGAGAGGAAGTTAATGATGATGATCAAGATACTTCCGATCAAGATCCTACTGAAATTCTAAGGTCCACAAGGACACGTTCCGCACCAGAGTGGTACGACAACCCTGTCTTGGAAATCATGTTGTTGGACAACAGTGAACCTTCAAACTATGAAGAAGCGATGGCGGGCCCAGATTCCGACAAATGGCTGGAAGTCATGAAATCCGAGATAGGATCCATGTATGAAAACGAAGTATGGACTTTGACTGACTTGCCCGTTGAGCGGCGAGCCATAGAAAATAAATGGATCTTTAAGAAGAAGACAGACGCGGATGGTAATGTGACCATCTATAAAGCTCGGCTTGTCGCTAAGGGTTATCGACAAGTTCAAGGGGTTGACTATGATGAGACATTCTCACCGGTAGCGAAGCTAAAGTCCGTCCGAATCATGTCAGCAATTGCCGCATTCTATGATTATGAGATATGGCAAATGGACGTCAAAACGGCATTCCTTAATGGTTTCCTTAAGGAAGAATTGTATATGATGCAGCCGGAAGGTTTTGTCGATCCTAAGAATGCTGACAAGGTATGCAAGCTCCAACGCTCAATTTATGGGCTGGTGCAAGCATCTCGGAGTTGGAACATTCGCTTTGATGAGATGATCAAAGTGTTTGGGTTTACGCAGACTTATGGAGAAGCCTGCGTTTACAAGAAAGTGAGTGGGAGCTCTGTAGCATTTCTCATATTATATGTAGATGACATACTTTTTATGGGAAATGATATAGAACTCTTGGACAACATTAAGGCCTACTTGAATAAGAGTTTTTCAATGAAGGACCTTGGAGAAGCTGCTTATATATTAGGCATCAAGATCTATAGAGACAGATCAAGACGCCTCATAGGTCTTTCACAAAGCACATACCTTGATAAGATATTGAAGAAGTTCAATATGGACCAGTCTAAGAAGGGGTTCTTGCCTGTGTTGGAATGTGTGAAATTGAGCTCAGCTCAATGTCCGTCCACGGCAGAAGATATAGAAGAGATGAGTGTCATCCCCTATGCCTCAGCCATAGGTTCTATTATGTATGCCATGCTATGTACCAGACCTGATGTAAACCTTGCCGTAAGTTTGGTAGGAAGGTACCAAAGTAATCCCGGCAAGGAACACTAGACAGCGGTCAAGAATATCCTGAAGTACCTGAAAAGGACCAAGGAAATGTTTCTCGTTTATGGAGGTGACAAAGAGCTCGTCGTAAAGGGTTACGTCGACGCTAGCTTCGACATAGATCTGGATGACTCAAAGTCACAAACCGGATACGTGTATATTTGAATGGTGGGGCAGTAAGCTGGTGCAGTTGCAAGCAGAGCGTCATGGCAGGATCTACATGTGAAGCGGAGTACATGGCAGCCTCGGAGGCAGCGCATGAAGCAATTTGGGAGAAGGAGTTCATCACCGACCTAGGAGTCATACCCAATGCGTCGGGGCCGATCAAGCTCTTCTGTGACAACACTGGAGCTATTGCACTTGCCAAGGAGCCCAGGTTTCACAAGAAGACAAGGCACATCAAGCGTCGCTTCAACACCATTCGTGAAAATGTTCAAGATGGAGACATAGATATTTGTAAAGTACACACGTACCTGAATGTAGCAGATCCATTGACTAAACCTCTCCCTGGAGCAAAACATGATCAACACCAGAATTTCATGGGTGTTCGATTTATCACAATGTAACTAGATTATTGACTCTAGTGCAAGTGGGAGACTGTTGGAAATATGCCCTAGAGGCAATAATAAAAGCATTATTATTATATTTCCTTGTTCATGATAATTGTCTTCATTCATGCTATAATTGTGTTATCCGGAAATTGTAATACATGTGTGAATAATAGACACCAACATGTCCCTAGTAAGCCTCTAGTTGACTAGCTCGTTGATCAACAGATAGTCATGGTTTCCTGACTATGGACATTGGATGTCATTGATAACGAGATCACATCATTAGGAGAATGATGTGATGGACAAGACCCAATCCTAAACATAGCACAAGATCGTATAGTTCGTTTTGCTAGAGTTTTCCAATGTCAAGTATCCTTTCCTTAGACCATGAGATCGTATAACTCCCGGATACCGTAGGAGTGCTTTGGGTGTACCAAACGTCACAATGTAACTGGGTGACTATAAAGGTATACTACGGGTATCTTCGAAAGTGTCTGTTGGGTTGACACAGATCAAGACTGGGATTTGTCACTCCGTATGACGGAGAGGTATCACTGGGCCCACTCGGTAATGCATCATCATAATGAGCTCAAAGTGACCAAGTGTCTGGTCACGGGATCATGCATTACGGTACGAGTAAAGTGACTTGCCGGTAACGAGATTGAACGAGGTATTGGGATACCGACGATCAGATCTCGGGCAAGTAACATACCGATTGACAAAGGGAATTGTATACGGGATTAATTGAATCCTCAACATCGTGGTTCATCCGATGAGATCATCGAGGAGCATGTGGGAACCAACATGGGTATCCAGATCCCGCTGTTGGTTATTGACCGGAGAGCGATCTCGGTCATGTCTACATGTCTCCCGAACCCGTAGGGTCTACACACTTAAGGTTCGGTGACGCTAGGGTTGTAGGGATATGTATATGCAGTAACCCGAATGTTGTTCGGAGTCCCGGATGAGATCCCGAACGTAACGAGGAGTTCCGGAGCTAAAGAATTATATATAGGAAGTGCTATTTCGGCCATCAGGACAAGTTTCGGGGTCATCGGTATTGTACCGGGACCACCGGAAGGGTCCCGGGGGTCCACCGGGTGGGGCCACCTGCCCCGGAGGGCCACATGGGCTGTAGAGGGTGCGCCTTGGCCTATATGGGCCAAGGGCACCAGCCCCAAGAGGCCCATGCGCCTAGGGTTCAAAAGGGGAAGAGTCCTAAAGGGGGAAGCACCCCCTAGGTGCCTTGGGGAGGAGGGATTCCTCCCCTTGGCCGCACCCCCCTAGGAGATTAGATCTCCTAGGGCCGGCGCCCCCCTTGGCCCTCCTATATATAGTGGGGAGATGGAGGACTTCTTACCCACGCCTTTGGTGCCTCCCTCTCCCTCTCCAACACATCCTCCTCCTCCATAGTGCTTGGCGAAGCCCTGCCGGAGTACTGCAGCTCCATCACCACCACGCCGTCGTGCTGCTGCTGGAGCCATCTTCCTCAACTTCTCCTTCCCCCTTGATGGATCAAGAAGGAGGAGACGTTATGCTGACCGTACGTGTGTTGAACGCGGAGGTGCCGTCCGTTCGGCGCTAGGATCTCCGGTGATTTGGATTACGTCGAGTACGACTTCCTCATCCCCGTTCTTTGAACGCTTCCGCGCGTAATCTACAAAGGTATGTAGATGCAATCCGATCACTCGTTGCTATATGAACTCATAGATGGATCTTGGTGAAATCGTAGGAAAATTTTTGTTTTCTGCAACGTTCCCCAACAACCCTGCCTGTATGTACGTACGTGGCTGTATTTTCTTTCTTGCACACTGGCCGCTGTACGTACGTGTACATGCTACGTGCGCACCTCTACTATGACACGTGCGCGCCTCTACATCGACCAGTATGTACGTACACGTTCGCGACCAGAATGACAATGCTGCGTACGCTTCGACCAGGTGGGTCCCGACTGTCAGGCACTTCCTTGCATGCGACGATGTAGCTGGTGGGTCCCAACAGTCAGGGGGGGCTGTAACGCCCCGAGACCGATGTGTCAGGTGTCCTCCAGTTATTCGCTGTTGTTACCTTGTCATTGCTTGCGTGTCATGCATTGCATATCATGTCATCATGTGCAGTTCATTTGCATACATGTTCGTCTCATGCATCCGAGCATTTTCCCCATTGTCCGTTTTGCAATCCGGCGCTCCCATGTCACCCGGTGCCCCTTTCCACCTCTTTTCGTGTGCGGGTGTTAAACGTTATCAGATTGGACCGAGACTTGTCATGCGACCTTGGTTCACTAACGGTAGACCGCCTGTCAAGATTCGTGCCATTTGGACTTCATTTGATACTCCAACGGTTAACCGAGGGACCGAAAAGGCCTCGTGTGTGTTGCAGCCCAACACCCTTCCAAAGTGGCCCAAAACCCACCTAAACCTCCTCCATCATCTCGGTCGTTCGATCACGATCGCGTGGCCGAAAACCGCACCTCATTTGGACTCTCCTAACTCCCTCTACCCCTATATAAAGATCCCCCCATGAAAATCCCGGGTCTCCTCTTTCCCCTAACCCTAATTTCCACATCGCGCGCCGCTGGACATTGTCCGCCGCGCCGGACAAGCCGCCGCCACCGACCGCTGCAAATCAGAGCACGCCACATGGCCGGCCGCCTCCTCCCACCGCTGAGGCCCGCTCGGCCCAAAGCCGGCCCTCCCCGCCGCCCGACCGGGCCGCGCCTCCCCGCGCATGGGCGCCACACCCCGCCGCCCGCTTCCTCCTCCGCTCCGGTCAGCATCGGCAGGCGCCGCCGCATGCCATTGCCGGCCGCCACGCTAAGCTTCGGTCCCCGCCACCTCGGTTCG
The DNA here is from genome assembly GCF_018294505.1 of Triticum aestivum. NCBI lineage: Eukaryota > Viridiplantae > Streptophyta > Magnoliopsida > Poales > Poaceae > Triticum > Triticum aestivum. The sequence goes on along the minus strand of NC_057806.1, from coordinate 330,886,817 downwards.
CTGCTCTGCCCCGCCGTTCATCGCCGTTCGCCGCCCCGTCGACGGATCCGGCCGCCCCGTCGCCGGATCTGCTCACCCCGACCGGATCCCGCTACCACGACAATGCCCGCACTCTCCGGTGAACAGTAACACCAGCGAGCGCTGTTCCGGCCGCCTCGGTTCGCGTGCCGCGAGGAACGCTAGATCTATATCCAAATCCCGGTTGACTTTTCCCTCTCCTCCTATTATTTTTTTGCATACTTTGACATGCCATAACTTCATCACCGTGACTCCGTTTTTGGCGTGTAGCATATCAAAATGTTTGTCTCGACGAGTACATCATTTCATCTCTTTGCATCATTCTCATTGGAGCTCATCTTGATGCCCGAAATGTCGTTGGAAGAGGGCTATGTGAGTAGTTTGTCAGATCTGTTTCAGCAAATGGCATTTTGTCATTTTTGCCATGTTTAATGTGTGCATGATATGGCCCTGAGCTCTACATGTGTTTTGTTATATGCCATGCCATCTTTACAGAGGTGCTTACCATGTATTTTTGTGATATGTGTGGTGACTAGCACAAGCTTGCAAAATAGCGTAATCGGTAATGCTGATTTCAGAGACTTAGAATTTCTCTAAGTCCTTGTCCTGATTTTGTCGTTAGGCCATATGTTCATGTTGTTTCCTAGTGATCCGTGCCTCTTTTGAGGATGATCAGTAAGGACGTTTTGTTAACATTGTGGTGCTCTATCCATCCATGTCTTTGTTTGAATTTATGGAGCACCCTAGCTAGAGTCAATCGAGCTCTACTTTTGCTATTTCGTGAATTCTGGCAGATTGTTGACTTGTTAGCGATTTTGCCGAGGATGTTGCTATTGATCCCTGCCTGCTATGATGTTGTTATTGCCATGTCTAGCTTCTATGCCATGCCTTCTTGATGGGTGTATGCTTAGTTGGTCATGCCATGCTCTGTAGTGAGTGCATTGAGCTCGTAAACATGCCTACTTGTTAATCTGTTTTGCATGCTCCAGTTTTTCACTAAGTCTGAGATCTGTTTATGTTTTTTTCCATGTTCACATGCTTGAAATTGTATTTTCTGATCCCTTTTGGCTCAAGGTCACTAAGGGACTTTTGTTAAGTGCTTTGAGTAGCTTCATGATATGTCTTGCTTTGCCATGTTAAGTTCTTGTAGCATGTAGTTTTCATGCTCTAAAGTGTGCTTCCTGATATTAAATTCCTGACTTGTGTTAATTTCACTAAGTCTGAAACCTGTTATCATTTGCACTTTTGCCATGCTTGTTTGAACCTGTTAATGGATGAATTAGCCGTAGCTTAGTGTTCATCTTTTGTCAAGCATCTTGAGTGGACCCCTGCCATGTATTTTGTTGCCATGTTTGAGCGCTGTAGCATATTTATCTTGTTACATTTAGTTGGCTACTTGCTGTTTATCGCAGACCGGTGCCATATTTGTTTTGCTTGCCATTTCCAAACCGTGCATCCGATTTTGGTGATCTTTATATCGATTTCAACCGAAATCACCTCACCTTTCCGGTGGAACTCTTGGATTTCCATGTTGAGGCCAGGTTCAATCATTCCTTTGCAAATCATGCATATGCACCGCATACCGCATCCCGCATATCATACCATGTTCATGTGTGGTTTGTTTACTATGTTGTGTGCTTATTTCCGGTGTTTGCTCCTTCCGGTTGGTTCCGGTAACGTTGCGTTTGTGAGGATCCATTCGTCTACGTCCGTTTATCTTCTTCATGGACTCGTTCTTCTTCCTTGCGGGATTTCAGGCAAGATGACCATACCCTCGAAATCACTTCTATCTTTGCTTGCTAGTTGCTCGCTCTTTTGCTATGCCTATGCTGCAATACCTACCACTTGCTTATCATGCCTCCCATATTGTTGAACCAAGCCTCTAACCCACCTTGTCCTAGCAAACCGTTGTTTGACTATGTTACTGCTTTGCTCAGCCCCTCTTATAGCATTGTTAGTTGCAGGTGAAGATGAAGTTTGTTCCTTGTCGGAACATGGAGATGTTGTTCCTTGTTGGAACATGTTTACTTATTGGGATATTACAATATCTTTTACTTAATTAATGCATCTATATACTTGGTAAAGGGTGGAAGGCTCGGCCTTATGTCTGGTGTTTTGTTCCACTCTTGCCGCCCTAGTTTCCGTCATATCGGTGTTATGTTTCCGGATTTTGCGTTCCTTACGCGGTTGGGTTATAATGGGAACCCCTTGACAGTTCGCCTTGAATAAAACTCCTCCAGCAATGCCCAACATTGGTTTTACCATTCGCCACCTAGCCTTTTCTTTCCCTTGGGTTCTGTAGACTCAAGGGTCATCATTATTTTACCCCCCCGGGCCAGTGCTCCTCTGAGTGTTGGTCCAAACTAGAGCCCTGTGCAGCGCCCCCTTGGGGAAACTCGAGGTTTGGTTTTAGTTGTATGGAGCGCTCATCTGAGTGTGCCCTGAGAACGAGATATGTGCAGCTCCTATCGGGATTTGTCGGCATATTCGGGCGGTGTTGCTGTTCTTGTTTTACCATTGTCGAAATGTCTTGTAACCGGGATTCCGAGCCTGATCGGGTCTTCCCACTAGAAGGAATATCCTTCATTGACCGTGAGAGATTGTGATGGGCTAAGTTGGGACACCCCTGCAGGGTTTTGAACTTTCGGAAGCCGTGCCTGCGGTTATGGGCAGATGGGAATTTGTTAATGTCTGGTTGTAGAAAACCTGAAGTTGACCTTAATTAAAATACATCAACCGCGTGTGTTACCGTGATGGTCTCTTCTCGGCGGGGTCCGGGAAGTGAACACGGTGTTGGAGTAATGCTTGACGTAGGTTGTTCTAGGATCACTTCTTGATCATAGTTTTATCGACCGTGCCTTTCCTTCTCTTCTCGCTCTCATTTGCGTATGTTAGCCACCAAAAATGCTAGTCGCTTGCTGCAGTTGCACCTCCTACCTTTTACCTTACCCATAAGCTTAAATAGTCTTGATCGCGAGGGTGTAAGATTGCTGACTCCCCGTGACTCACAGTTACTTCCAAAACCAGTTTGCAGGTGCCGATGTTACCGAGAAGGTGACGCAACCAAGCTCAAGGAGGAGCTCGATGAAGATCTTGTCCTTTGTGTTGTTTCATTCTAGTTGATCAGTAGTGGAGCCCAGTTGGGGTCGATCGGGGACCTTGTCGCATTTGGGGTTCTTCTTTTATTTGGGTTCCGTAGTCGGACCTTGCTTGTATTTGGATGTTATAATGCTATATTCATGTATTTGTGTGAAGTGGCGATTGTAAGCCAACTATGTATCTTTTCCCTTATTGTATTACATGGGTTGTTTGCGAAGATTACCTCACTTGCGACATTGCTTTCAATGCAGTTATGCCTCTAAGTCGTGCTTCGACACGTGGCAGATATAGCTGCATCGAGGGCGTTACAAGTTGGTATCAGAGCCTTCCCCGACCTTAGGAGCCCCCTGCTTGATCGAACCGCTGGCGTTAGTGAGTCTAGAAATGTTTTGAGTCATTTAGGATTATATATATCGGAGAGTTAGGATTTCTTTTTACTCCTCAGTCTCTTCGTCGCTCTGGTGAGGCATCCTGACGTAGAGTTTTGAATCTTCTCTTCTCAAATTTCACTAATTTTTTTAGGATCACGCGGGTATTTTGGAATCGTTCTGATAGTTTTGTGACGAGAACATTGTTCTTGGTGCCTCCTGTCATTTAGGGGTTGTGGCAGTGTCCCGGGGAGTTGAGCTCCGAGGTGTTGTCATCACAATTTTATCGTTGTAGTTCTGGAATACCTGAGTTTAGTTTCGCCGACATCGAAAATCTCTTTTATGCAGTTGTTGGTGAGATAACCTCGACGCCACCTAGTACTGGGGCGGGAGTTCGGGAGTATTGCCATAACTCGTATAACGGATGCTTTTCGAAGGTTGAGGTAAACGATTTCCGAAGGTTTCTTGGTTATGTGTTGAAGGATGGATACAGCTGGATGTAGGATTTGCTAGTTTTGGGTGAGATATTATGCTTCCCCTGTATCCCCAACACCTGATTGCATAACCAGAAAATTTCGGGAGTTTATAGGTGGGAATTCAAGTAGCTCTTAGGATATCTTCCCGACAGATGTATGATATGAAATTGGGGTTCGACGTCTAGTGGTCCGCCTATCCACGGTTGGTTTTACAGTGGTCTCGTTGTGTCTTAAAGAGTCCTTGGCTATGCCGACTCGGGGACGCTTCGTATGTCATGTGCACTGCCTTGTACATGATTGTACTGTACGATCAAGCCCGTGTAGGCCCCACCACAAAAACTTCGGACAAAATCTCTATCATATGTTTGTTCCGGCTTATCTTGCAAGCCAATCCTTTGTTTTGCTTTTGAGTTGTGGTATTTGAGTTGCTTCGAAGTCAAATGTTGATTCCATACCTCTTCCTAACCGGTGTTCTCACATTTCTACGTGAATACTAGTCCTTCTCGATCATCAAGTTGTCATTTCAATTTCTTCTCAACCGGTGAGCTTCCCTTCAAGTGGATCCGATCACTTCAACATTTGCAAGATCCAATCTCAGTTCTTTTCAACGGTGTTCATTTCATTCGTCCCAAAATTGCCTTTGTTTTCCCTCCCTCCAACCCTTTTCTTCAAGGAACCAGATTTCTTATTCAAGTATCCTTTTATTGATGTGAAGTCTTTCCATTCTTTTCCGTCAATGTCTTATCCGATGATTTCTCAGGAAGATGCTAACGAAGCTTCAAGTTCGTCTCTCGTCACTCATTTTCCTTCTCCGGTGGATTCAATTCAAACTTCGGTATTGAGCATTGTATTTTCTTTTTGTCCAATGCTTTTCTTATGCCAGTGCACCTCATAAACGTTCACATCTCGCTATTCTTTTGTTCCGAAGTGCTAAAGATATCTCAGAAGATTCGTGTTTCCACTCTTAATCCGTTCAAGCTATTTTGAGGATGTTATCTCATTCAAGCCTTTTAATTCAACCGGTGCAACCTCTTTTTTTTAATCATTCTAACAGTGTTTTCTTTTGAGTGGGCCCTAACCCACAGGTCTTTTCCCAGGATCTTACCTGACTCTTCTTATTTTCCCGGAGCTTCTCAAATTCTTTTCTAAAGTTTGACGTAAGAATGAATTATCATCAGTCAAATGCTTCTCTCCAAGATCTTTCTTTTCTTTTCATCGTTGGTTCAACCTTTCTAATTTCTATTCCGGAGTGCCTCAACAACTCATGGTGGTGTTTCTCGTCATCATTCTCAACATTTGAAGACCGAAGAAGAATTTTTCCTCCATATCTTATCCGTTCTCTCAGAGATTCGTGGCTCTAGCTTGATGCCATCCTCTCATAATTGTTTTCGATTGTGAGAATTCTTTTCATCCATCCAGAGCAATTCAAGAATATTTTCAGTTTGTTTCTCCAAAGGCCACCACCTCAGAAGTATTCATTCTCAGCTTTCAGCTCTCTTTCTCTAAATCTTACCGGTGCATCGTTCAAATATCCTCTAATCAGTTCATGATCTCTTCGTTCTTTTGTATCTAAACGCTCTCATGTATCTTCGTTCATTTGCTAATTCTTCCCGGTGTTTATTTATGTTATCTTCGTTCATTTTCAATTCTTACGGTGGTTCGTTCAAGATTTCTCTTCCGTATCAATTCATTCGTGGTTTCAATTATACCGGTGGTTCGTTGAAGACCTTCTCAAGTTGGCGCCATATCTATCCTAATCCTTTCTTCGAGAATAAGTTGTATGCAATCCGTTTGCTCGTCATCAATTTAATTGGTGAAGGAGGAGCATAACATAATTCTTATTCTTGATTCACCCAAATGATTAATTCTTTATTCCGGAGGCTCATCAAATTCTCGGTTCGAGATGCTTTATCTATTCTTTTCCTGGAGTTCCAAGTTCTCTCAATTATTTCATCACGGAGATTCATCTAAATTGTTACAAGGATTCAACTTGTGTTTTCGACTTCTCTTTCCTTTCGTTTGACCATTCTTTTGTTTACTGGAGTTCTTCATCAAGGTGCTACATGATGGTTCATCAAAGAAATAATTCCTTCTCCAAGTGTTCATTGAGATTCTTTTCAAAGGAGCTCAAGATTTCTTCATCTTGCTATCCGGAGTGCAATTCTTTCTTCCGTATCATTGGAGGTGGTATTATGTCATTCTTGATAACTTGAGTTCATGTTTCATGATTCACATGCTGTTAAGAATGAGGTATTTTAAATCCATCAACCTCTTCGTTGGAGTTATATTGGGCTATATTTCACCTAAAGCTTTCCTTTAAGGATTGTCGCTCTTATGGTGTTTATCAATGATCAAAGTTCTTCATTTATCCTCCCGGTGAAATATTTGCTCGTCTCCTTGTTCATACCAATCCAATTCTTTTTCCCGTGAATGGCAGGTTGTCACCTCATAGTTTGAGATGTATTCCATAAGACCATATTAAGCGTATTCTTTTCGTTTTGGGTGTTCCAACAACTCCGTTCGACCCTTCTCCTAAAGATGCCTTTTCAAACTCTTTTGTGGCATAAGTTGGCATTTTCTTCTCCATTCTTTTATTTTAATCATATATCTTCTATTTCTCTCTCCCGGAGGCATTGTGTTGCTGCTCTCTTCAAACCTTCTTCTTGTCCTTGTCATGCTTACCCTTTTAACCGGAGTGTTGTGCCCCTTTGCTCAAGCTCTTTTATTTTATCAAGTCTTTCATCTCTTTTCAACCAAAGTGCTGTCCGAATTTGTAATTCCTTGTTCCTCTTCCCTACCGGAGTGCTTTCAACTTCGCTCTTTCTCGTTGCTTTCTTTCTTTCAATTTGGTCAACCTCTCAAGGCTCGTGGTTTCACTCGTTTGTTGAAGAAGCAACTTAGTTTTACCACTTATCTTCCTCCTCCGTTTTCCCCTACGGTGCCATTCTAGATCTCGGGATGAGATCCTCTCGTAGTGGTGGAGTGTTGTAACGCCCCGAGACCGATGTGTCAGGTGTCCTCCAGTTATTCGCTATTGTTGCCTTGTCATTGCTTGCGTGTCATGCATTGCATATCATGTCATCATGTGCAGTTCATTTGCATACATGTTCGTCTCATGCATCCGAGCATTTTCCCCGTTGTCCGTTTTGCAATCCGGCGCTCCGATGTCACCCGGTGCCCCTTTCTACCTCTTTTCGTGTGCGGGTGTTAAACGTTTTCGGATTGGACCGAGACTTTTCATGCGGCCTTGGTTTACTACCGGTAGACCGCCTGCCAAGTTTTGTGCCATTTGGACTTCGTTTGATACTCCAACGGTTAACCGAGGGATCGAAAAGGCCTCGTGTGTGTTGCAGCCCAAGACCCTTCCAAAGTGACCCAAAACCCACCTAAACCTCCTCCATCATCTCATTCGTTCGATCACGATCGCATGGCCGAAAACCGCACCTCATTTGGACTCTCCTAGCTCCCTCTACCCCTATATAAAGACCCCCCCGACGAAAATCCCGGGTCTCCTCTTTCCCCTAACCCTAATTTCCACATCGCGCGCCGCCGGACATTGTCCGCCGCACCGGACAAGCCGCCGCGGCCGACTGCTGCGAATCAGAGCGCGCCACATGGCCGGCCGCCTCCTCCCACCGCTGAGGCCCGCTCGGCCCAAAGCCGGCCCTCCCCGCCGCCCGACCGGGCCGCGCCTCCCCACGCATGGGCGCCGCACCCCGCCGCCCGCTTCCTCCTCCGCTCCGGTCAGCATCGGCAGGCGCCACCGCATGCCATTGCCGGCCGCCATGCCAAGCTTCGGTCCCCGCCGCCTCGGTTCGCTGCTCTGCCCCGCCGTTCGTCGCCCCGACGACGGATCCGGCCGCCCCGTCGCCGGATCTGCCGACCCCGACCAGATCCCGCTACCACGACAACGCCCGCACTCTCCGGTGAACAGTAATGCCGGCGAGCACTGTTCCGGCCGCCTCGGTTCACGTGCCGCGAGGAACGCTAGATCTGGATCCAAATCCCGGTTGACTTTTCCCTCTTCTCCTGTTATTTTTTGCATACTTTGACATGCCATAACTTCAACACCGTGACTCCGTTTTGGGCGTGTAGCATATCAAAATGTTCGTCTCGACGAGTACATCATTTCATCTCTTTGCATCATTTTCATTGGAGCTCATCTTGATGCCCGAAATGTTGTTGGAAGAGGGCTATTTGAGTAGTTTGTCAGATCTTTTTCAGCAAATGACATTTTGTCATTTTTGCCATGTTTAATGTGTGCATGATATGGCCCTGAGCTCTACATGTGTTTTGTTATATGCCATGTCATCTTTGTAGAGGTGCTTACCATGTATTTTTGTGATATGTGTGGTGACTAGCACAAGCTTGCAAAGTAGCGTAATCGGTAATGCTGATTTCAAAGACTTAGAACTTCTCTAAGTCCTTGTCCTGATTTTGTCGTTAGGCCATATGTTCATGTTGTTTCCTAGTGATCCGTGCCTCTTTTGAGGATGATCAGTAAGGAGGTTTTGTTAACATTGTGGTGCTCTATCCATCCATGTCATTTTTTCGCATTTATGGAGCAACCTAGCTAGAGTCAATCGAGCTCTACTTTTGCTATTTCGTGAATTCTGGCAGATTGTTGACTTGTTAGCGATTTTGCCGAGGATGTTGCTATTGATCCGTGCATGCTATGATGTTGTTCTTGCCATGTCTAGCTTCTATGCCATGTCTTCTTGATGGGTGTATGCTTAGTTGGTCATGCCATGCTCTGTAGTGAGTGCATTGAGCTCGTAAACATGCCTACTTGTTAATCTATTTTGCATGCTCCAGTTTTGTTGTCTGAGATCTGTTTTTATTTTTGCCATGTTCACATGCTTGAAATTGTATTTTGTGATCCCTTTTAGCTCAAGGTCACTAAGGGAATTTTGTTAAGTGCTTTGAGTAGCTTCATTCCATGTCTTTCTTTGCCATGTTAAGTTCCTGTAGCATGTAGTTTTCATGCTCTAAAGTGTGCTTCCTGATGTTAAATTCCAGACTTGTGTTAATTTCACTAAGTCTGAAACCTGTTATCATTTGTACTTCTGCCATGCTTGTTTGAACCTGTTAATGGATGAATTAGCCGTAGCTCAGTGTTCATCTTTTATCAAGCATCTTGAGTGGATCCCTGCCATGTATTGTTTTGCTATGTTTGAGTGATGTAGCATATTTATCTTGTTGCATTTAGTTGGCTACTTGCTGTTTATCGCAGACCGGTGCCTTATTTGTTTTGCTTGCCATTTCCAAACCGTGCATCTGATTCCGGTGATCTTTATATCAATTTCAACCAAAATCACCTCACCTTTCCAGTGGCACTCTTGGATTTCCATGTTGAGGCGTCATTTGCAAATCATGCATATGCACCGCATCCCGCATCCCGCATATCATACCATGATCATGTGTGGTTTGTTTACTATGTTGTGTGCTTCTTTCCGGTGTTACCTCCTTCGAGTTGGTTCTGGTAACGTCACGTTTGTGAGGATCCGTTCGTCTACATCCTTTTGTCTTCTTCATGGACTCGTTCTTCTTCCTTGCGGGATTTCAGGCAAGATGACCATACCCTCGAAATCACTTCTATCTTTGCTTGCTAGTTGCTCGCTCTTTTGCTATGCCTATGCTGCGATACCTACCACTTGCTTATCATGCCTCCCATATTGTTGAACCAAGCCTCTAACCCACCTTGTCCTAGCAAACCATTGTTTGGCTATGTTACCGCTTTGCTCAGCCCCTCTTATAGCGTTGTTAGTTGCAGGTGAAGATGAAGTTTGTTCCTTGTTGGAACATGGAGATGTTGTTCCTTGTTGGAACATGTTTACTTATTGGGATATCACAATATCTTTTATTTAATTAATGCATCTATATACTTGGTAAAGGGTGGAAGGCTCGGCCTTATGCCTGGTGTTTTGTTCCACTCTTGCCGCCCTAGTTTCCGTCATATCGGTGTTATGTTCCCGGATTTTGCATTCCTTACGCGGTTGGGTTATAATGGGAACCCCTTGACAGTTCGCCTTGAATAAAACTCCTCCAGCAATGCCCAACATTGGTTTTACCATTCGCCACCTAGCCTTTTCTTTCCCTTGGGTTCTGCAGACTCAAGGGTCATCATTATTTTACCCCCCCGGGCCAGTGCTCCTCTGAATGTTGGTCCAAACTAGAGCCCTGTGCAGCGCCCCCTCGGGGAAACTCGATGTTTGGTTTTAGTTGTATGGAGCGCTCATCTGAGTGTGCCCTGAGAACAAGATATGTGCATCTCCTATCGGGATTTGTCGGCACATTCGGGCGGTGTTGCTGGTCTTGTTTTACCATTGTCGAAATGTCTTGTAACCGAGATTCCGAGCCTGATCGGGTCTTCCCGCTAGAAGGAATATCCTTCATTGACCGTGAGAGCTTGTGATGGGCTAAGTTGGGACACCCCTGCAGGGTTTTGAACTTTTGAAAGCCGTGCCCACGGTTATGGGCAGATGGGAATTTGTTAATGTCCGTTTGTAGAAAACATGAAGTTGACCTTAATTAAAATATATCAACCGTGTGTGTTACCATGATGGTCTCTTCTCGGCGGGGTCCGGGAAGTGAACACGGTGTTGGAGTAATGCTTGACGTAGGTTGTTCTAGGATCACTTCTTGATCATAGTTTTATCGACCGTGCCTTTCCTTCTCTTCTCGCTCTCATTTGCGTATGTTAGCCACCAAACATGCTAGTCGCTTGCTGTAGCTCCACCTCATACCTTTTACCTTACCCATAAGCTTAAATAGTCTTGATCGCGAGGGTGTAAGATTGCTGAGTCCCCGTGACTCACAGTTACTTCCAAAACCAGTTTGCAGGTGCCGATGTTACCGAGCAAGTGACGCAACCAAGCTCAAGGAGGAGCTCGATGAAGATCTTGTCCTTTGTGTTGTTTCGTTCTAGTTGATCAGTAGTGGAGCCCAGTTGGGGTCGATCGGGGACCTTGTCGCATTTGGGGTTCTTCTTTTATTTTGGTTCCGTAGTCGGACCTTGATTGTATTTGGATGTTGTAATGTTGTATTCATGTATTTGTGTTAAGTGGCGATTCTAAGCCAACTATGTATCTTTTCCCTTATTGTATTACATGGGTTGTTTGCGAAGATTACCTCACTTGTGACATTGCTTTCAATGCGGTTATGCCTCTAAGTCGTGCTTCGGCACGTGGGAGATGTAGCCGCATCGAGGGCGTTACAGGGGCGAATCGTTTTTTTGCCCGAACGCACTTCCTTGCATGCGAAGATGTAGCTGGTGGGTCCCAGCAGTCAGGGGGAAACATTTTTTTCACAAAATACGGTGGCCCGTCCGGTGGGTCCTTGCTGTTAGGTGGAGGAATAATTATTTTGTGCATAATAAGGAGGCACTTCCTTGCTGCGGTCGTGGACCCAGCTGTCAGCCTCTCCACGTACAGTCCACGTCCGAGGGAAGCCGTTCCTTGACCACGTTGACCACGCTGCGCCGAGAGCACCAGGGCGGTGGACGACAGCGAGGCCTAGGAAGGGGACGACACGGAGCCGGGGAAGATGCAACAGTGGAAGTCCGCACGGAGAGGAGTACGAGGGTTCACTGGTTCAACTGCGGTGTGAGGCTGCCATCGCCGCAGAATAACAGGGGGTGTGGGTGAGTAGAGGGATGGCCTAGCCAGTGGTGGGAGTAGTAGGGGGAAATGAGACATCCGCGGCATCGCAGCCAGCCACGGGAGGCAAGAGCACGAGGCACGACCGGCGCTAGTTTGGGCGGCTGAAGCAAGAAGACCAGAGGTTGAAGAAGCACTACGGCCGTTGGATGGACATCGTACGGTCAATGGAGCTAGAATCGTGCATATTGACTAAGTTGACAAAGCCGTCCATCCCCATCAACTTAGTAGGCCCAGAAGTCAGCCTCCCACTATACTGGGTCCCAACTAGCAAGGGGAGTATTCATTTTTTTGTGCGTAATAAGGAGGCACTTCCTTGCGTGCGAACATATAGCTAGTGGGTCCGAGCTGCCAGCGGCGGTCACATTTTTTTCGCGAAATACAGCGGCCCTTTCAGTGGGTCCCAGATGTCAGGTGGAGGAATCATTATTTTGAGCGTAATAAGGAGGCATTTCCTTGCATGCGGCCGTGGACCCAGCTGTCAGCCTCTCCACGCACAGTCCACTTCAGATGCATGTCGGTCGTTGACCACGTTGACCAGGCCGCGCCGAGAGCACCAGGGCGGTGGACGACGGCGAGGCCTAGGAAGGGAACGACACGGAGCCAGGGAAGACTCGGCAGTTGTTTCCCACGTAGAGGGGAGTACGACTATACGAGGGTTTACTGGTTCGTCTACCATCGTCGGAGAATAACAGCAGGTGTGGGTGAGTAGAGGGATGGCTAGGCCAGTGATGGGAGTACGGTGGGGCGGTGAGGCCTGCACGGCAGCACAGCCGGCCGCGGGGAGGAGGGAGCAGGCAGTCCCGCTGGTGCTTGTTTGAGCGGCTGGAGCAGGAGGAGCAGAGATTGAAGAAGCACGACGGCCGTTGGATGGACATCCAACAGTCACTGTTTATGCGTCAACCTTTTTTAGGAAAGCCTCAAATCTGTGGAAAACAACATACAACCCGTCTGCTATTATTTCTACTAACTTACAGCCCATTTGCTAATTCTTAAGGGTTTTTTGGAGCCCATATTCTTTTTGTTAGCATTACAGCCCATATTGTGGCCACGGTTAAAAAATTATACGAAATTTTGCATATTTTGGTGCGGTCCGAACTGTTTTTAATCCTGAAATTTCGAGTCACGTTCAAACTGATTTTAAAAATAAATATATATCAATATAAAATCCAACAAATTATCCACGCATAAAAATCAATGCAATTTAAAATCTTGAAATGAAAAAAAGAAATTTGAAACTAATTGTCGGTTTGATGTGTTTTAAAAATGTACAACCCATTTCTCATTACTGATAGGCCATTTTCTCGGCCAGCCAAATGAAGCTCTCCTCGTCTTGAAAGATTTGCAGCCCAACAGGCCTGACAAAGCGACTTACTTGGAAAATCACAAAAAACCTGGGCTGTGGCTGAGGACCCAGCTGTTAGCCTCTCCACGTACAGTACTCTTCCGATGGAAGTCGGTCATTGACCACATTGACCACGCCGTGCCGAGAGCACCAAGGCGGTGGATGACGGCGAGGCCTAGAAAGGGGACAACGTGGAGCCGGGGAAGACACGGCACTGGATGCCCACGCGGAGAGGAGTACGAGGGTTCATTGGTTCGGCTACGGTGTGAGGCTGCCGTCCCTGCAGGGCCTGGCTAGCGGTGGGAGTAGTAGGGGGCGGTGAGGCCTCAACGGCAGCACAGCCGGCCACTGGAGGCAGGAGCAGGCGGTCTCGCTGGCGCTGGTTTGGGCAGCTGGTGCAAGAAGAGCAGCGATTGAAGAAGCAGCATGACCGTTCGATTCAAATCCAATGGTTACTGCTGCTAGAATCGTTTGTTGACTAAGTTGACAAGCCCTCTGTACGCGTCAACTTAGTAGGCCGATAGGTCAGCCTCCTAACCGGTGCGCCCCAGATGTCAGTGGGCAGAATCATTTTTTTCGCGTAATAAGGAGGCAGTTGATTGCGTGCGGCCAGCCCAGCGGAGGGAGTAGGGTGGGCCGGGGAAGCCTGCGCGGCATCACAACGGGCCACAAGAGGAGGGAGCAGGCAGTCCCGCGGCGCTAGTTTAGGCGGCTGGAGAAGGAAGATCAGAGATTGAAAAAGCACGTCGGCCATTGGATGGACATCCAACAGTCACTGCTGCTAGAATCGTGTGTTGACTGACAAAGCCTTGCATAAACAAGTCAACCTCGAAATCTGTGGTGTGTACAACCCATTTGCTATTATTTTTATAACTTTTACTCATTTTCTAATTCATATGGAATTTATTGTAGCCCGTTTTCCAATTTAAGAATTGCCGCCCATTTTCTGGTCAGTACCAGGGTTTAAAAAATTAACTAAATATGTGGGAAATTTTGAAAATTCGCAAATTTTTGGTGAGGAAAAAATATTCTTAATCCAAAAAATAGCCATACTAAAACAAATTTAAAAATAAATTAGTACTATGTCATGTTAAATCCAATGAAATACTCCCTCCGTCCCAAAATTCTTGTCTTAGATTTGTCTAAGTACAGATGTATCAAGTCACGTTTTGGTATTAGATACATCCGTATCTAGACTAATCTAAGACAAGAATTTCGGGACGGAGGGAGTACAAGATATCAGTGAAGAACAAAAACAAAAAAAGAAACTAATATCCCATTTGCTCTATTTTTTTGGAGTTTTCAACCCCTTTTGATATTACTTTTAAAAGACACTGACCATACTCTTTGGCCAAGCCGGAATGCATCCCTCCTCGTCTTGAAAGATTTGCAGCCCAGTAAGTCGGAGAAAACAAATAGGCCTAGCTTGGGTATTCTTCAAAAAGAAATATTGGGCTACCTATTTTCCCAAAGAAAAAACTGCTGGGCTGGTCATGTTGTTAGACGGGCCACAGAGACCGCACAACCCAGTTTATAGCCTGCTCCTCCGAATTACTACTAAAAACAAAAGTTGTGCAATTCTGTCGTTAATTGACTATACGTTGAAAATGATGTGGGTCCCAGATATCACCAGGGTGGATTAGAGTAAAAACGAGGGGTTCATCTGAGTAGTAAAAGAGGCGCTTGCCTGTGTTTGGGAGTGGACCTGGTGGGTCCGTACTATCATACTCACAACTATAGTCCTCTCCCGATTCATATGTTGACAGGGACCGTTTCGAAAAAAACTATGTTGACAGGGCCAGACGGCGGCGCCGCGGCGAGCACACCAAGGTGGAGGATAAAGTGCTGTCGCCAATTGCTGGGCTGGGTTGGACATTGTTATTGAAAAATAAAAATGGACCGATCTATTTACGATGTTGAATATGATTTGCATGGGTCCGCTGGTTGCAGGAAGAAAATGTTGGGAGAAAGAAGACTGGTCGCAATCTTTGCCGAAGAATAATATCGTCTGAATGTAACGACACTATCATAGGAAATAATATCCTCCTATTAAATTGTGAATTTAAAGAATTGGTGCATGAGCATTTAGCTTTATTTATTTATTTACTTATTTATGTTTAGGGGACCATGAGCATGTACCTGGGCCGGATTCATGTGAGAGCCTCCCTTCCAGTTAATTATGGGCTTCTCTATTGGGACTTCATCAGTGGGTTGCATGTTATCAACAAGTGGAAAATGTGTTCCGTACGAAAAATAGTATGCGCTACGTATGGTATGGGGCACTAAAGGATCGAACCGTGAAACGACTTCCAAAACATTGTGTTTGTCGTTCTAACAACACATTTATTCAACCAACAGACGAAATATACTATTGATTGTACATTGAAAACAACAGCAGCAACCAGGGCTGGGGGTGCAACAGAAGCAGTAAGCAGGCCAGAAGAGTGAAGATGCATCTCTCTCTTCCAAACCAAACATCAGCCATCATTACAAAAGGGCTACCAAAAAAGAACAAGTGTATGCATCAAACTAAATAAAGATCCTACTGCACCAAGTGTACGCATCTAACTAACTAGCTTAGTTAGACGTTACTATTTATTAAGCTGTGGAGATTGGCTGATGGCTTGAACCAGATGGGTGCCTGATGGGGGAAACTCCAGCCAGCAGGTCGAAGTCTGATACTTGTGACCCTCCCTCCTACTTTGGGTTGCAGAGCATGGCGGCACATATCAGGGTATGGTGCATGCAGAGACGCATGGTACGCTATGTACACACAGTTTTGCCTGATGAACGAAACCGCGCTGCCATCATGATCCTTGCCGTCGATTATCTTCTGATTAATTGGATAATTCAGTCCGACAAACAGAGAGCGTGTACCAAGGCTACTTACCAACCTCCAGTCAAAAATTCCTGAAGGCCCAGAGAAGCTGGGATCCTGCTCAAAGACCTTGCAGTGACTGTGATTGTATTCCACGAAATAACACGTCCGGTACGTGCGAACGATCATCAATCATTCGCCATCGTCTGATCGAGCCAGGAACCACCTTCAACTGCCATGCCGCTTTTCTTTCAAAGGTTCTGGGATTAGGAAGGGTAGGGACACCAGGCGGCCTACAACATCATATCAAGTTGGAGTCAAATAACACTAAAAAAAGTTGGAGTCAAATAAAAAAGGGCTCTTGATGTAGTCAATCTTAAGAACATCATGTTATGAGAATGAATATTATTTTCAGTAAATGTTGACAGTAATATAAGCAAGCCATCATGATATCATAGGAAAGTAACATACTGCTGTAACTGACGTTTGTAGCGATGACTGGAGTAGGCCAGCAATACGTCCAGCCATAGAAGGAGTCGACAGCGTAAATGAAGCCCTTGTGTTCAATGGCATCAGAGAACCATGGAGGATGTATGATCCTGCGATGCACGTGCAGATTTATCCACTTACTACAGTGACCTGTCAGATAGGCGAGACCACGGTTGAAGAACGCAATTAGCCCGAAGTCTTTATAATTCGCAGATCCTGTGGGCACT
Organism: Triticum aestivum; assembly: GCF_018294505.1. Classification (NCBI taxonomy): domain Eukaryota; kingdom Viridiplantae; phylum Streptophyta; class Magnoliopsida; order Poales; family Poaceae; genus Triticum; species Triticum aestivum. The sequence goes on along the minus strand of NC_057806.1, from coordinate 330,870,319 downwards.
TGGCAGATTATAATCTTGAGCAAATAAAACTTGGTATCATGTTGGCTACTGTAAGATTCTGAGTATTCTGGGCCGTGGTGCCAAAGCAGTGTAGTGTTAATCGAAGGAAGCGGGATCAATCGCCTGGTGTAGACCTCCATGAGCATCCAGCTGCCGCGACCGTCGACGAGCACCATCCAAGACGTGTTCATGCCGACCCAGTACATACCGTTAATGTAGTTGAGGGTGACGGGGATCTGATCGCAGTCAAGCGGGTTGATGCTTGCCACCCTACAATAGTTATGCTGCATGACACGTCGTTTTTGAAGATCAGGCGGCATCAGCAAGCAAGGAGCTGGCTTAAAAAGCTTCGGCCTGAGGGCTTTGAGTAAACAGTACAGCCCCAACGAGCACGCGGCAAGCGGCATGGTACTGAGATTGTCCACACGTGAAACAATGAGCTTGATTACCTCTGTGGGGAGCGAATTCCAGCCACTCTTTCGGCGGACGCTGCTCGGTTCTGCCATTGTTAGTGCTTGGCTTTCGGACAAGGGGGAGGCGCCTTAGCATGGATGGAAGATTGGACGAGGGGGGAGGCGCCTTAGTAGGGATGGAAGAGCGGACAAAGATGGAGAAGCGAATATGTGCTGTGGGAAGTGGACAGGTGATGATGACTACAGCACGCCGTTTGTCTTACGAGACACATACCGGTAGTGTAAGGTCATATCGAAGTCAGACAACTTGCTTGAGTGATCACAATACTGGTCCAATCATTGTTATATCAAAAGTAAACCATTTGGAGTGAAACATAAGATATTTTTAGTGATACGTATATCAAAAGTAAACTGTTTTCTTTCAAATTTGTGAATATGTATTATTCTACTTTGGATCCGTTGCAACGGACGGGCTCATTGTTATAAAGGTTTATCTCTTGCATTCTCCGCAACCAACACCTAATGTACTGGTCCGGGCCGGATACTCGCAGCGCGATGACCTGAGTTCGAATTGTGTCCGAAACTTTAGCTTTTTATATTTTTTAATATATACTATACTTCTTTCGCTACTGTACTGGCAGTGGAACCCATAGAGTACTTAGAATACATGATTAAGGATGGATTTGTTTCTTTTTAACTTTCTGTAGAATCTGTAGCCAGCCTGCAAGTCATGTACACTGTACTAACAGTGGAACCCATAGAGTACTTAGAATACAAGAATAACGAAGCAATTAACTTTTTATAGAGGGCGAATCATACACGTAATTAACTCAAATGGATTGGACGTGACTCTATTATTCTGCTACGGCAACCGACAAATTTCCTCCCGCGGGCCGGAGTAGGTTTCTCGGTTTGCATGCAGGTTTAACAGAGGGGTTTGATGGAGGTGAGGAGGCGTGTTCAGCCAGATGTGTAGTGTAAGGCGCAGTACTATTCGATTTGACAACTACAACTAGTATATTACTAGTACGCGGGTACGTGCATAGCACGTGCAAAGTTCATTTCGTGACAACAGATCTCCCATGCTGATTTTTTTTCTTCAAAAAAGAAGTCCTTCAAAAGTCTAACAAATCAACAATTCTATTTTGTTTGTATGTAAAGTTATCATGACAGCTATCCTAATTTCACTAATCAAAATGTCCTAGTCACATTTTTTCTTCGAAGAAAAATATTTTCATGGTTGCAAAACTTGGTAACATAAATTTTTGTCCATCTCATGTATTTGTGCAGTGTGATAGATGACTTAACCATTGTACTATCAAATACATGTCGTATTCCCTAAAAATGCTATTTCATGGACGGACGGGATGCAAAGCTACCAGTACTTTGATACGCTCTAGGAGAAGGATGGAGATGGGAGTACAGGACCGAAAGTAACCTTGCAGTGCAAAAACGCGACGTCTTGTAATAAACAATTCGGGTGGGCCTAGATTTCTCTAGAATGAACAACCAGCTGCATGGTGGATACTGTAGATGCGAATCCGTGCATTCTGAACCATAGGATTGACCCTATCGATGGCTAAAATTACTTCTTAGGCCCATGTTTCAAATTTTCAAAATTGGCACACTATATAGTATTATAGATATAGATAAAAAACAAAGAAGAGTACTCGTGATAGAGACAAGAATAGAGACTAGGGAGGAGCACCATCTACTGCTTCGTGGGCTACTCCTGCGCTCCATTCGGCGGCCGCAACGTCCCCTACAGCCACTCCCTCTTGTGCTCCATTCGGCGGGCGCTGTTGAAATTTGGGGAGCGCACTCTCATGACTGCTAGCAGCGACAACTTCTTCCCCGACCTCGGCAACCTCTTCCTCAACAACATGGGCGACAACCTGAATGCCAATGGTGCTGCTCCCGTTGCACCATATGTGTTTCTGTCCTTCCTGTTCGAAATCGTGGTAGAATTCATGTTTCTAGTCTGTGTCCTAGATTCGATCTGTTCATCTACTATGCTAGTCCTCATGATTAGTTTAATCTTTGTTATAGCCGTCAGGATTTATTTTGTGCTTATTCAGACTAAATCTCGTAGTAACTTTCTCATATATTCAACTGGCAGAACGTCCCCTACAGCCACTCTCGTTTCATGGACGGCCTGGTCGATGCCTCCAAGGAGCCCTTCGTCTACTTCTATGAGTGCCCGGTGCCGTTTTGGGGCTCGCCGACGGACATCGTGCATCACCTGACGCAGGCGTGCGGCGATCACTACTGGCCCTTGGCGAAGAACAACAAGTACGAGACGTGCTACCCGTTCACCATGCTGGAGTCGCTGGAGGATCACCGCCGTCTGCTAGTCTCGGAGGAGGACAACAACGTCTTCCTCTTGATCGTGGGCACCGGCGAGGCCCGCGCAGGCTGCCGCCCCGCCTCTGTAGTGTGCGTCAGGGGCGACGCCGCTGACGCTGACACTGACACAAGGCCGATGTACGGGTGCGTGCTCACTATTACTACCCCTCGGAGGTACGTGGGCGGCGACACTGGCTATGTCAAGCTGACTTGGACTCTGCCGAGCTGGGACCTTCCCGCTGATGTGGACATGGAAGACGCACGGTATTATTTGACCCCCAACAATGTGCACAGGGACTCCAAGGAGGTTCACCTGGACATCTGCATTATCAAGTTAAATGTTGATCATTAGTCTTCGCTCAATGTAATCCACTTTCTAAGCATGTGGAGACTTCCATGCATGATCTTGCTCTATTGGAGTATCGCACATGAATAAAAGTGTATCCATTTATGGTTTAGTCTAGAATCTTCCATGTATGAATTTTTACTACAGTACTCGTGAAAGACTTATGATGAACCATTTCTTACATATCATCTGCCCCCTTCCAAGTCATCCTGATTTAATCCCTCCGTCTAGGTGTATAAGGGCATGGTTAATACTTAAATAGTATAGCCAACTATTGACTATAATAAAGTGCCATGTCATCTGTAGCCAACATGTATAACAATGGATACTCAGAAACTAATTCTTTATGATCATTTCTTGCAAAGCACAATAAGAGTTATTTCTTCACAAGTTTTGGATGCATGTTGAATAGTTGAACGCTTTTGTTTGCAAAAGATACTTTTTATCTATTTCACCCAGATGTTTGTGAGCTCTAGAGATGAAATAATATCCGAAGAAACCTATCGATACCCGTTACACATGAGATGACCCCCATATCCTTTGTCAAAATAAACAACTCCCCGATCAATGCATTGCACTCTTCCGTGCAACGCACGGGCACCTTAATATAGATTAGTATGACCAAAAATTGAACTAACATTATATATAGTACGATAAATGATGATGCATGTCACCTAAAATTATATCATTTAAAACTATGTTCAAATACGAATCCAACGATATTGTTTTTGTTGACATGCACTAAGATTTTGTCAGTTAAATCTTCAGTCAAATTCAATGGGGGATAACCCACGACCGATGTAGTAAACCATGATCGAGTACTAGTGTAGAGGGCAGCGCTGCACGAGAGTCTCACCCCGCTCATGGCGCGGCAGTAAAGCCTTCATATCACAAAACCCAACCACTCCCAGTAATAAGTGGCCTGGTAAAATAAACGGACAAGCAACCATCACACTCCTCCGTCTTTTTTGCATTTCATCTCTCTGCATTTACTTTCTCCGGTTCATCTCGCACACTCGATCCCTAGCTACTACTCCTAGTATCCCTAGCTACTACTCCTAGGGCCAGTTCTTTTGGCGGCTTCCCCAGCTTTTCCCATAAGACTAGTCAAAGTGGAGAGTAACTTTAAGGCGCCTCACTCATTTATTTGGGCTTCTAAACTACTACTTGTAGTACATCCGTTCTGGTTTATTCCTCACCATTGTAATTTGTGCTAAATTTTGACCAAAGATAACATTTCACTAGTTAAATTTATGATCAAAATTTGACACGATTACAATGGGGACCAATAAACCAGGACGGAGGTAGTAGTTATGGGATTACTAATCTAGAAGCCTAAAAGAACTGGCCCATGTTACTCCTACTAGTAGTAGTACTCAAGTTGGAATTCCAATTGCACGACACAACTTGTTAGGCAAAAAATTCGATACAGGGTGTAGGAAGTGGTTTGGGAATTTGCATGCCTTTCCAACCAGTGAGATACTCCATACAAAGTACGACAGAGAAATAACCACAGAGATGGAAGCTAAAAGTAAACAATCAAATGAGCATTTTTGCATTTGTTTTGCATTGAATCGTTTCACAAGCTTGACTAGTGCTGTTTTTCTACTTTTACAAAAACCGCATCTTAATGTTAAAACGTGCATTTGCACGTACATAAGTAATAGTAGTACTCCCTCCGTCTAGGTGTATAAGTCTTCCCTCCTTGGTCAAGGTGCACAACCAAAGATGGCTTATTGACTTGTACGGAGGGAGTAGCACAGTCTGCAAGCATATATAGAGAGAGACGTGTAGTGCGATAGTATATAGTAAAGTTTGTGCTATACACACATACTTACAAAATGTGTACGAATACACAAGGTTTCCAAACTTTCCTTTTTACATACTTAATTAAGGACGCTAATAATTCCTGAATGTTTAGGATTTATCATTTGCATCCCAAAACTAACGAGATCGCCTTACGAAACAAAAATTATACTCCTACTAAAAGCCATGACGCTCGTAGGAGCGCTTGCGGCGTGCCACGAGTGCCCTGGTGCACGGCCATTTCCCAGCACGCCGACACAACGCCTCTTCCTCAGCCTCGCAACTCGCGAGGTGCTGATTGGCGGCTTGTCGGCGGGCGAGCGAGCGCGATCTCACCGGTGTGGTGATCCGGCGCCAACTGGTACTACTCCTCACTGGGAGCGTGCACCCGGTCCACGTACCTCCAAGTGTAGATGAGGCGCTTGGGCCCGACCACACTCAGGGCTTTGGCACGGGCGTCTTCCTCCACCCTCATGGCCCTCGCACGAGCCTTCTGCCAAAGAGCCAATTGCCTGACTCTCTCGGACGCGATATAGGCCTGCCAGGCAGCTTGTTCCGTGGTGCGCTTCTCTTCCTTGGCCTTCTTCTCCGCCTCTATTTTGGCGCGCTCTACTGGAGGTAAAGCCTCCCACAAGGCGACATCCATTTCTTTCCAAAGCTCCTCAAGGCTGGGGGGCTCGGCGGGCGGCGCGGCATTCTCCTCATAGCGGGGAGCCAATGCGTCCTCCGATGCGCGTGCTGGTGAGATTGGGAACACCGATGCGTCCACCTCGACGCGTCGCGGCAAGGAGCGGAACACCGACACGTCCTCCTCGACTAGTGGCGGCGAGGAACGAAACGGCGATGAGTCCACCTCGACGTGTCGCGGCGAGGAGCGGAACATCGACGCGTCCTCCTCGACTAGTGGCAGCGAGGAACGGAACGGCGACGCGTGACCGTCCGCGTGGTGCAGCGAGGGGCGCCTAGGGCTTGGGAGGGGCGATGCCATGGTGGTCGACGTGAGAGGGAGGGGGAGGAGATAGCGATGAATGTGAACATGAGGGGGAGTTGATAGTGATGTCATGGGAGGCGCAGTATTTATAGAAAGCAATGGCACACCTACTTAAGATATGGACTAAGCTGCACTGACTTAACTGCATGTTCAGTTGCGTCACTGACATGTGGGCCAGACCCTTGTTGGGCCCATATGTTAGTGACCCAATGCACCTGCAGTTAAGTAACTGAAGCAGTGTCCCGGAAGATATGCTGCGTGATTAACATAATAGCTACTCCCATCACATGCTCAGATTTCAAGGCACATTAATTCATTGCATGCGAGGATTATGAGAAACTTGACCAATGCATGTACTTCATGCATACATGCATTGCAATTAATGCATTGGTAAACACAATTCTTTGAGAAAAACGAGCGCATTAATTGAGTGCTTTTACAAACCATGAAAATTATTCCACCACTCATCATCTACCTTGGTTGGTAAGATTTTTGAATTGAGCCCTATAAACCGGAAAGGAGGTAGTACGTGGGCATATTTGTTGGAGTAAATTACGGGGGAGGGAAGGGGTGGAAATATTGCTGGTCACAACGGATTGGACGAGCGCGGGGGGAGGAGAGTCATGCATGCAGATTTTTTCCAGACGGGGTGGAGTGGTGGGACCGCTGGAGGGAGAAGGAGAGTCTGGCAGGCATATAGTTTCCACACATGGAGAGGAAAAGATTTGGAGACGAATGGGCTTCCTGCAGGGGAACGGTGCATAATAAGTCTCATCTTGCATGCCGGGCTAGGTATAGTCTCAAGTCATTAAAAATATACACGCCCCACACATGTTCATATTTCAAGGTGCACTAAATTATTGCATGCGATGATTAAGGCTGGTCATAATGTTGGTATCTTAGCTGGTATCATGCACATGGGAATAGAAAACATGCTGATGTGGCAAAGAATTAAAGAAGAGAGGGGGGTTAGAGTAACTAGTGTTCATGCATGCATTGGTAAACACATTTTTTGTGAAGAACTACAAAAACTATTCCACCGCCTCTATCTTGCTAAGAGTAGGTGAAAATTTTGAATCGAGCCCTTTAAACTAGAAGGGAGGTAGTAGTACTCTAATAGCTAACCTTGGCCCAGTTTGGATCCATGTGTTAGACTTAGTTTGGGTTAGTTTGAACTAAACTAACCCCAAAAAATCTAATCCACCCAAGAGGTGCTTATTTGGGTTAGTTCTTCTCGGGACACTAAAAATACATTTTTGTCTCGCTCTCTCCGCAGCAGATCCCTCCCCACTTCCTCGAAGCTTCTCGTCCTCTCCCTCCCTCACTCCATCTCGCACCACCCATGAAGGCACCTCGCCGTATCCGCGCTCCATCTAACCCTGTCATCCAAACACCTCTTTCGCTAGAGTTACTTCAGGGTTAGTTCAGGATTAGAATCTTTAACTCATCTAACTCATCTAAGAGTAGTTCTTATACTCATTATAATCAGTATTGCAGATATTGATATTTTTAGTATAAATTTGGTCAAACACTTTGCAAATGGTTGACAGAAGTAAAAAGGACCAGGGGGAGTATCATGCATGCGGAGTAGGCAAAAAAATTGCTCATTTATAGCCGGTCGAAGTCTCAAAGGGCGCAACCGCGCGAGGGAGGCGAAGGTCGTGGGAGGCGCGACAGTTGACGGAATTAAGTGAAGTTACCCACATGCCGACATGGCGTGCGAATAGGCAGAAGCTATACCGTCAGGCCTACGATATGGGTCTAGTAGACATGACATCCAGTGAGTCCCGCATAGTTCTCGAGAACTCTTTGGGGGCTTGCAGTCGTTTATCCACCGGGCAAGCCAGCAACCCCATGCTGTTCGCATGCCCTACTCGTCCCCGTCTTCTACTAGTACAATACCTTACAACAGTTTGCTCCCAGTCGTCCCGTCCTTTCACATTACACCAGTTCAACTTCTCCTAACCCTCCTCCAAAATCCATGGCCTCCCAAATCTCCATGGTCGCCGCTGAGTACCAGGTTAGAGCCATCACCGGCGATGAGTTCTTCGTCATCTACACACGTGGATACGCAACGGTGAAAGCATGCCTTGCTCGCTTCGTACGCATGTTCAACAGTTCAACGAATGAGTGGGTCGCTGGGCTAGATGTTGAGTACACCACAGTCCTGCAAAGAGAGAAGAAACTAAAGGAGGCAGAGAAGAAGAAGCCTGCCGTGATCCAGGTTTGTGTACATAACGTGTGCTTGGTCTACCACATATGCCATGCCGACATTGAGTGCCAGGATTTTAAGAACTTCCTCAAGGATGGAAGAGTGAAATTCGTTACTGTAGACTTTAGGAACGACAGGGATGTCCTGGGTCGGATAGGCCTCGTTGTAGGCCAGCCCTTCAATCTCCAGAAAGCAAGCCTGGTGTCCTCCTCTCAGCCTTCAATGCTGACCCTGGCAGCAGCCATGATTGATCCTTTGTACGCTAAACTAAAGAAACCTCACCACGAGTTTCATCATGCATGGGAGTCGAAGACATTAGATGAAGATCACATCCTGTATGCAACAATGGATGCCTACCTTTGTTTAAATATCTACAAGGGTTGGATGAAGAAGCAGAGCTCAGCGTCCGGTTCAAGCAAAGAAGCGTCGGCGAAGAGGAAGAGGAAGAGGGACGAGGACGAAGTCGATGACGTGGACTCGGACTCCGAGTAGGTGGCAGTGTCGTCGCTCATGCTGGTTCTACTGCAGTGTCAAGCGGACTAGTTGCTTAGTTTATTTTCAAGGGTGTGTTGTGTTGAGGCCCCAGCAGAACTATGTTTATGTTCTTTCTCATTATTGGAACGCTTTAGTACGTACAGTAGTACTAGTACTATGTCTTACTACTGTTCTTCTTGCAGTTGGTACTACTGCTCGTATCTTCGTGTTCCTACCGTACTAAATACATTCGCACTAGTAGTATAATTTGGGTCAGTCGATTTGTGAAAGAAGTTCGACGGAGCGATGGAAGAAGACGGCAGAGAAGCTACCCAGGTATCTATATTAGGGTGGCAGGGTGCCCATGATCTATCTTATGAGTGTTGGGTGTGGAATGCAGTTCGCCGGAAAAAAAATGGATCGTGCCCGGGGTTAAACGGATGGCGGGGGTGGGGGGAGCATGGCGGTAGCAGACGGTTCAAGGGAGGGCGCGGCGACGCCGGCAGGCGGTTAGGCATGTGGCGGGCTAAGAAGATGAACCATGCATCAATTTCGGAGGTTGAATAAGCCCTTCTAGACATCCATGTTGCATCAAACGGCTCACAAGAGTCGACTGACCCAAATTGCTCCTTCATATTGCAGGATCCACGTGGCATTCAAGGTCTCGAAGGTAGATTCCGCGTCTGCACCCGGTTTGCAGGCTCGACGCGCGCGCGACCAGTTTCCTCCGCGACAGCCACCATGTGCGCCTCCTCCACGCGGGCGGAGACGACAATGACACGCTAGTTCCTCGGCGGCGGCGTGCTGCAGCACGCGCTCGTCCTCCTCTTCGTACGCCGTGTGCATAGACGCTGCTCCACCAGCTACTCGCGTGCTTGGCAGCGCAACGGCATCGCAATGAGGGACTGCAGACGACGTGAGCGGGCGAGCCTCCGGCTTGGTGGCGACACAGCGGTGATGGGCGAGAAATTGTTGGCCGGAGCAGGCGGTCGCCGGCATGCGCAACGGCGGCGGCATATTGATGAGTGCGCGTGTCGGTGTCAAAACCGGCGGATCTCGGGTAGGGGATCCCGAACTGTGCGTCTAGGCCGGATGGTAACAGGAGGCAAGGGACACGAAGTTTTACCCAGGTTCGGGCCCTCTCGATGGAGGTAAAACCCTACGTCCTGCTTGATTAATATTGATGATATGGGTAGTACAAGAGTAGATCTACCATGAGATCGAAGAGGCTAAACCCTAGAAGCTAGCCTATGGTATGATTGTTGTTGTGTATGTTGTCCTACGGACTAAAACCCTCCGGTTTATATAGACACCGGAGAGGGTTAGGGTTACACAAAGTCGGTTACAATGGTAGGAGATCTACATATCCGTATCGCCAAGCTTGCCTTCCACGCCAAGGAAAGTCCCTTCCGGACACGGGACGAAGTCTTCAATCTTGTATCTTCATAGTCCAGGAGTCCGGCTGAAGGTATAGTCCGTCCATCCGGACACCCCCTAATCCAGGACTCCCTCAGTAGCCCCTGAACCAAGCTTCAATGACGACGAGTCCGGCGCGCAGATTGTCTTCGGCATTGCAAGGCGGGTTCCTCCTCCAAGTACTTCATAGAAGATTTTGAACACAAAGATAGTGTCCGTCTCTGCAAAATAAGTTTCCACATATTGCCATAGAGAGAATAACATTTACACAAATCTAATCTGCCGACGTATTCCGTAGTGTGACACACCACGGCCAAGCCTTTATCCGAGTCGTTTAATTATCCCACCTCAGCGCATGCGAGGCGGTTTCCTTGGCACGTCTTGTTATAGCAGAGATCGTGTCCCCTTATTCCGGGATTCTCATAAATACGGACGTGGGTAACCCAACCGTTTCTAGGACTCCTAGATTATAGGCAAGTCCAAACGGACATGGAGAGGACGCTTGATATTCACCCTCTTTATAAAGGGACAAGGCTTTTATTTTTCCCTCCCGTGCTCAACCGAATCCTTCCCCCACCTTAAGCTCAAGCGCCCCGAGTTCAGGTCAGGTGCTCCGAACCTTCAGTCATGTCCAGATCTAGCCTTCAAGGCCGATGGGTGCCTTCCTCCGTCACGGAAGAAGATATCAAAAAGTTGAGGGAGGCCAGATATCTGACCGCCAAGATTTTGCATCGGCTACCTCCCCGAGGGCAGGCCATCTCCACCCCCGAACCCAACAAGAACGTCGTGTTCGTATCCCACTTCCTTCGAGGTCTAGGCCTTGCTCTGGATCCTTTCGTCAGGGGTTTGATGTTTTATTACGGGCTAGACTTCCATGATCTAGCTCCGGACTCCTTTCTTCATATCACGACATTTATTGTCGTGTGCGAGGCCTTCCCCCGGGTTACCCCTCACTTTGGCCTATGGCTCAAGACCTTTGAAGTGAAGCCGAAGATGATCGAGGGGCAACATGCAGCGTGTGGAGGTGCCTCAATACGCAAGATGACGGGAGCTCCGTGGCCCAAAGGTTCCATCCTAGAGGTGTCTGAATTGTGGCAACATGAGTGGTTCTACATCACGGCTCCTAGAAGTGCCAAGTGGGCGGCCGCCCCTGTTTTCCGCTCGGGCCCTCCACCACAACTGATGTCATGGATCAGTAGAGGTCTGAGCTGGGGTCCAGCCAAGGACGTGCCTATACTGCAAAGCCGCATTCAAGATCTCTTCAATGGAGATTTCAGTTTGGTTGCGGTAATACAAGTTATGCTGGTTCGTCAAGTCCAGCCTTGCAAACGCCGGCCTCTTCGCCTGTGGGAGTTCAATCCCGAGGGACCGCGTGTCATTCAAAATTTTCTCGGCCTGACGCACGAGGAGATGTACAAGTCATTCTTCGGACCTCAGGTGGAGTGTCCAAAAATCACCGAGGACGTGGGCCTGAGTAGTAACCGCACCGCGAACAGGTAAGGCATCTTCCGGTCGAACATACTATCTCTCCTTTGTTACGAAGTTATTTATGAGAGTTTGCTTTTTGACCAGGACTGGCTAACAAAGGCGAAGTTGATCCGGTGTTCGGCCCCCCTCCCCGAGGGTTTGGAAAATCCGGTATTGGAAAAGATGCTCCAGACCGCACCTCGGCCGGAGCCCTTGAAGGAAGATACAGGATAATGCGGGCGGACGCGGGCCCCCAACGCAGCCCATTCTAGCCGAGGGAGCGAGCGTCTCCATGAAGGAAGACGACCAGAAGAGGAAAAGGACTGCGCCCGGGGATTCGGAAGCCGAAGCTTCCAAACGGGAGAAGAAGTCTCCCACAGAGGGTCCTACCTTGGGGGGCACCATTGCTGCACAAAGTCCGCGGGGGGATCAATTCTCCGGTGAGTCGTAAGTGACCCGAAATACTTTAATAGTACAAATATGCCATCTTTTTCTTCTGAGAAAATAACCACCGCATATATTTTTGTAGTTCGGGCCTTAGCCCCTCTCAAATGAGCTCGTCTTCGGGGGATCTTCTTCCAGAGATGATGGAGAGCGAAACGCCTCCTCCGGACTCCTCCGCTCCGGAAGCGGGCGACCCTGAAGTGTCGTTGCGGAGGTCCTCTCCGAGTCCGGTGAGGCCAGAAGATAATCCCATTGACCCCCGAAGCTCCTAGTGTCCGGCTCCCGAAGAGAGCAGACAAAAGAGTCCGACACCGTCTAGTGTGCGATCGAATGTTCTGAGGGAGTTGGTGGGGCGAACGGCCATCTCAGATGAACACCGTGTGCTGATGAATACGGTGATGGAGAGAATATCATCCGGCGAAAGTGGATTGCATGAAGCTTTTATGAGTCTACGGACAGGCTTTGAGGTATGTAAAAGAATATATGATAGTCCTGCACATACTAGGTGTGCCCTGTGTAGATAGTAGCCCCTGAGACTGTCACACCCTAGCTAGTCATGCATTAGAGTGTTGCATCATGTTTACTCTTTCATCAGAAACTTGAAATGGGGATGACAGAACCCCCAGTCCCCTCTGAAACCAACTAGGGTTACTAAAATAATTTTTCAATGAACCTGAAATGCCCTTCTAAAATGCCCATCATTTTTGTCTTGGTTCAGAACCTCTGCCAAAAATGGTGCACATTTTCCTAGGCCATCCTAGGGTTTTTGAATTAAATCATAAATATTTGAATTTGGGCATTTAAAATAATATAAAATATTTAAATGCTCAAATATCTCCAAACTAAAATGTTTCATGTTGGAAATAATCCAACTATGGGCCAGGAATAGTTTGGTGATTTTTGAAGTTGCCTAGGTATTTTATTAAATTCAACAAAGTTGCAGATATATATTAAATAAAACAGAAACAGAAGAAAAGGGGAAAACTTACCTGGGCTCCTCCACTGTGCGGCCCAGCCAGCTGGCCGGCCCAGCCAGCAGCCGACCCAACCCAACACTGCAGCCCTCCGTCGTCTTCCTCCCCTCGCCCCGAAGCTGCTGCGTGCTCGCGCGCGCACGGCCGCGCGGCCACCTCCTGCTTGCCGACGAGCTCCTGGCCGCGTGGACGACTCCCGCAGGCCGTCCCGATCCCCCCTGCTCTCTCTCACTCTCTCCCGGCTCTTCCTTCCTCTCTCTCGCTCTCTCTCTCACACGACCGAACACCACCGTCGCCGCCGTTCGCCATAGCAGCCATCTCCGGCCACCCCTCGCTCCCCCGACTAGCTCAGAAGCTCCGCCACAACCCCCTCTTCCTCCCCACCGCTCCACAGCTCCCCGGAAGCCCTGCATCGCCGCCACGTCGCCGTTCCCCTCTTCGGGCTCCGATCATCGTCGCCGTCGAATTCGTCGTCTCCGGCGCGTCCCCGAGCCCGCTTCGATGCCCACTGCAACCGCGGTGAGCCCCCGGATCGTTTCCCCCTTCTTCCCTGGTCTCTCCCGACCTCTAGGCCCTAGCCCCACCTTGGCCGAGAGCTCCACGCTGCCGGCGATGTCGCCGTCGTGGCCACGGTCACCGTAGCACCCAACCGAGCACACTATCGTGCTCTACACCTCACTAGGATCACGCAGCACACACTAACGCCTCCCCAAACCCTCTGCAACATCGATCCCGACCGCACCCGAACTCCGGCCGCCGCAGCCGAGCTCGCCGCCGTCAACTCCGGCCACCACGAGCCCAACCACCACCACCAATAGTCGCGGCTCAACCTCAGCAACACGTAGATGCTTTCCGCCGTCCATTTGGTTGCCGGAATGGCAAAAAGCACTTTCGCCGCCGTCTCGGACCTCGCCGGCGTCATGTCGCCGGTGTGGTTTGACTTGTCCGACCTGGGGTTTGACCCCCCAGGGTCACTGACGCGTGGGCCCTGTCGGCCAGGTGGTTAGATTAGCGCTAACTACTATTAGTCAACCCCCCCTGACACTGACAGTGGGCCCCAGCGCCACTAATCCCTAATTAGGATTAATTTAAACCTGTTAAACCCCCCCTGTCACTGACGTGTGGCCCCCACACGTCAGGTTTGACTTCAGCCAGCCGCAGTTGACCACTGACGTCATGCTGACGTCATGCTGGCGCAATAATTATATTTCTGGATTTAAATTAAATCAGGAAATTCCAGAATATTATTTAAACTTCAAAAATTCATAACTTTTATTCTGTAACTCCAAATTGGACAAATTATATATGAAAAATGATCAGAAAAATCCAATCTATCCATCTGTACTATTTTCATGCATGATCAAACAAGTTAAATTGATGTTTTAAGCAGAACAAGGAAAAGCACTTAAAGAGGCCATGTTTGAGTTTGCAATTTGAATCTTTGATTCAAATTTGTTCAAACCCTTCTGGTTTTAGTTGCATTAGCCCAACACACTCATATTGCCATGTTTCATGCATGCATCATATTGTTGCACATTGTTTGGTGATGTTGTGTACCGATGTCCTTTGCGACAGGTTCTGCCCCCGAGGAGTACCGTGATTACCCTAACGAAGAATCATATCCGAGCATCGAACCATCAGGCAAGCAACCAACCATTTGATCATATCGATACAATCCCATGTTCTCACTCCTGCTCTCTTTTACTGCATTAAGACAACGCGATTCAAACTGCTGTGTGCTACGGTAGTTGAACCCATTTCCTCTGCATGACCTGTCTTTGCCACAGTAACTAGATGAAACCCACTAGCATGTGTAGGAGTTGATTGAGCCATATGTATGTGTTGTTCCTACCTTGCTATGCTTGCTATGCTTAGAGTCGTGTCAGGTCTGGTTCATCTGGGTGATGGCTAGAGTGAAATGATTATGTCGGTAATGAGAGTGGTGTGGTGAACACGATTTGGTAAAGGTATCGGTGAGAGGCCATGTAGGAGTACATGGTGGGTTGTTTCATTGAAGCCGACCTTAAGCACTGAGATCTGTATGTGTGATTTAAGATACAGCTACTACCATGCATTGGGCCCTGAAATATGACCCCGCTCGACTTCTTATTCACCCTAGCTCTCTGTCCAGGAGTTGCAAGTAGTTTCTGGTGTTTGTAGCCTACTGGAGGCCGTGGACAGCGCTGACCGTAGGGGTGGGCTGTGATGCGGTAGGTACGTGGCACGGTGTACCGAATACCCGTTAGGTATCTCGGGAACCCTGTTCACATCGTTCGGGGCCGTATGGGAAACCTCGGCCGGACTCCCTGCGGATGGAACCTGAATAGGCGATAAACCCGGACTGGAGGCTTAGGTGATTAGGTAGGTCGTGGCCGACACCCACGTTGGGCTTCCGCTTGAAGGTTGCCGAGTACATGTCGTGTAAACGACGGTAAGTGGTGAGAGCGTGTATGAAGAAGTACACCCCTGCAGGGTTAACATGATCTATTCGAATAGCCGCGTCCGCGGTAAAGGACTACTTGGTTGCCTATACAGTTCATAGACAAGTAAATGGAAACTACTAAAAGCCTCAAGATAAGTGTGAGTGCCGAGGATGGCTCTTCCGTAGGAAGACGGGGGTGGATCCTCGGTAGTGTATTGAAGTGGTGAGTAGTGGACTCGTGTGCGCAAAACATTTCAAGTTGGAGTATCGTAGGATAGCCTAGCCAAGAGTCAAAGCTGGCTTGCTGCAATAACTCCACCAACCCTTCTTGATACTAAGCATGTATGTAGGATCTGATGTAAGTCTTGCTGAGTACCTTTGTACTCATGTTGCTATAATCTACATTTTTACAGAAGACGCTGCAACCCCTTCTGATGGGTTCTATGTAGACGTTGACATCAACGAGTAGGCTAAAGACCCAGGTGGTGACCCTGAGCTTGTGATGGACCACGTAGTATAGCTAGGCTTTCCAAGCCTCTTTTATTTTTACTAGTTGTCTGTACCCAGACAATGTACTTCCGCTGCTGGTTTGTATGACTGTATGACTTGTATGTTGGGTCGTGAGACCCGTACCTTTGTGTATGTTATGTATGTCTCCCTGAGCCTTAAATAAAGTACTTGTGTCATAGAGTCATGTTGTGATGCTTCGTTGTATTTGCACATATCGAGCATATTGTGTGTATGATTGAAATGCTTGGTATGTGTGGGATCTGACTATCTAGTTGTTTATCTTTAGTAGCCTCTCTTACCGGGAAATGTCTCCTAGTGTTACCGCTGAGCCATGGTAGCTTGCTACTGCTCTGGAACACTTAGGCTGGCCGGCATGTGTCCTTCTTCGTTCCTGTGTCTGTCCCTTCGGGGAAATGTCACGCTTTGAGTACCGGAGTCCTGCTAGCCCGCTACAGCCCGGTTTACCGGAGTCCTGCTAGCCCAGTGCTACAGCCCGGACCCACTTGCTGATGACCGACACGTTCGAAGCTGGGTCATGGATGCCTGTTCCTGTAAGTCTGTGCCACTTTGGGTTTACGACTAGTCATGTCAGCCCGGGCTCCTTATCATATGGATGCTAGCGACACTATCATATACGTGAGCCAAAAGGCGCAAACGGTCCCGGGAAAAGGTAAGACGACACCCGTGGGGATACCGTGCGTGAGGCCGCAAAGTGATATGAGGTGTTACCAGCTAGATCGATGTGACATCGAGTCGGGGTCCCGACAGCGTTGGCATCAGAGCCGGACTGCCTGTAGGTTCTCCAAGCCAAACTGGTCGATGTTGAGTCTAGAAATTCTTTAGTTATATGTAGGGGAATTGTTTGTGGGTTGGAACGTAAGGCTCTTTTTGCTCCTTTACCTTATGACTTTCTGATCTGAGTCAGTCCATTCTTCCACCGGGGTTAAGGAATTAGGATTTGTTCTCTCTATCAGGATCACGAGTTACTAATCAGTAGTACCTTATAAGTTTGATGGTTACAAACCTAGTTCAGTTCTACTACCACATTATGTTGCCAGAATGGTTTCAGAACTTTGATATGATGATGTTGGGTATGTACGAAATCCTTTGTCAAATGTCTCAAAATCCTTTTTGAGCATTTACAGCAGTTATGCTGCCGAAATTTTGCTAGAAATTCTAATGCCTTTGCATTATGATTATGCTTTCAGATGGCCACTCGCGACCTTAATCAAGTGGTTTGCCTGACTCGATGCCTAGATGTACCCGGCCATACTGCTAAGTTGGTCAGGGTAATGACTGAGGCTGGATACCGTTGGTATCCCGAGTACACGGTCGAAGAGCAATTCCGGGACTTCAATCAAAGCCAGTATCTCTGCACTGTCAGGATATTTCTATCTTATCCTGGATCCACCGAGCCTCTTCACTGCTCCTATGGACTCGGGGTTACTATTGAGATGGCTGTGCAGGACGCCGCCTACTCTATGATGACCATTATGCGAGTCAGATCTGGTTTATTTCGGGACTCTGATTTCCGGTATATGCCAGGATCACTTCCGGGAGCACAAGGATATCTCCAGGCTATCTATGCTGACTCCACTCAGGAGGATTCACGGACTCGCACCACTGCGGAGATGCTCGAGGATAAGGACCGTGAAAATCGGGCCTTGAGGTTAGAGCTCTTCAATACCCGTGCTGACCACTGGGCCACTTTGACTCGGTTCGCACCGGCGGTGCAAGCTGGATATTCAGATATGCGCGATCTCTATCCTGTGAGATCTGCTCTGCCAGACGTGATGGTTTGGCGTGATGTAGGAGGCATCACCCCACCTCGCGGTCCCCGCAGGCCACCGTTTGTTGGTCCAAGGCCTCATCCTAGCCCCTATGGTCCACAAGCTCCGCGAGACCGTCTGTTTCCGGATGATCATGTTGAACTTCCAGGCTATGGAGGTGACTTCTACGAGGACTACTACGGATCGGTCTGAGTTAGGGGTAGTATCACTAGTTCGCACTAGCCGTGTCGTCTGTCGTCCTGCGTGACTCGTGGGATATGACCTAGTTTGTACTCTTTCCGGAGATGTAGAAAAATAATGTATAGGAGCTTGGAATGCCTCCGATGAGATGTAATCCTCTTGTCACCGTAATAGTACTTTGTTTGGTCTTGTACTAAACCCTGTATGGTGTGTATGACGATGGAATAAAAGAAGCAGTTTCTGTATCTACCATGTCATACAGATGATCATCTTGCATTCCGAGTTATTCCTTACATTATGTATCCTATGCCGGAATTTTACCATTCTGACTAAATCATTGTCTTGTTCATCTAGGATGGTCAACACGCGCGCTAACCCTGCTTCCCAAGAGCAGGCCGAGGGCAGTGAAGGCAGGAATGAAAATCTGCCTCATCCTCCTTCACTAGCCGAGGTTATGATGGAAGCTGAGAGAAACAAGCGGGAGACCAACCGTTTGTTGGAGCGTATTGAACAGAATACAGCACACCATCAGAGGGCTAACGTGGTGTCACTCAGTGATTTTATCAAATTGCATCCACCCACGTTCCACCACTCCGTCGAGCCTCTCGACGCTGATGACTGGCTTCGCAATATCTCTCACAAATTGCGTTCCGCGCTGGTAGCGGAGGCTGACAAGGTCACCTTTGCTGCATATCATCTTGAAGGCCCCGCCAGTCTATGGTGGGAGAATTATGGAGCTATGCGCCCAGCGGGCCATGTCACTACTTGGGCTGAGTTCAGCGAGGCTTTCCGTGAACATCACATTCCGGAGGGTCTCATGGACCGTAAACGTGAAGAATTTTGCAATTTCACCCAAGGCCGACTTTCTGTGGATGTCTATAGCAGGGAGTTTGGTAATCTCGCGCGACATGCAACTGAGGAAGTGTCTACTGACGCCAAGAAGCAAGCAAGGTTCCGTAAGGGCCTTAGTCCTGAGCTTCGCCGCGACCTCCGTCTGCACGAGTGCACATCTTTTTCGAAACTTGTCAACAAAGCCATCAGTGCTGAAACTGGTCAGACTGACTATGACGCAACACGCAAGCATGGCCGTGACATGGGTTCCTCATCCGGTGCTGGTCCTCAGAAGCGCCGCGTGTGGGTGCCCAACACCGCCCTGCCACCCAGGTTCACACCGAGGCCATCTTTCCAGGCGCCTCGCCCTGTTCAACAGTCTGCACCGGCCAAGCCCTATGGGGGTCCAACCAATAATGCTCCTCCACGTACCAGTTCCGTGACTTGTTTCAAGTGTGGGGAATCTGGGCACTATATGCGTGAGTGTCCCCAGACCAACCCCAATCAATCTGCTAAAGCTGTTGGCCGTGGCAAGCCGACAGGAAAAATATTCCATGCCAAGCCGGTCACCACTACACGTGGCCATGTCAACTGTATCTCTGCCGAAGAAGCTCAAGAGGATCCCAACGTCGTTCTCGGTACGCTTCTTGTTAATTGCCACCCGGCGTCTGTTCTTTTCGATACAGGAGGCTCTCATTCTTTTATATCTGAAAACTATGCTCGCTTGCATAACGTCGCATTCGGTGATATGCCAACCTCTATGGTAATTCAAACTCCGGGATCCAAATGGCAAACCTCTAGAGTAAGCCATGGAAATGAAATCCAAGTCGACAGACTTGTTTTTCTCGCATCTTTGATAGCCCTTAAATCTTCAGATATTAATATCATTTTGGGTATGGACTGGATGTCAGCTCATCAAGCCAAAATTGATTGCTTCTCTAGGACTGTTCAACTCACCCATCCTTCGGGGAAGATAGTCAATGTCTTGACCCGAATAGCCAAGCGACAATTATATTCTCTTAATGCCAGCCCTTTGCCAGACCTTGAGGACGTGCCGGTAGTCTGTGACTTCCCGGCTGTCTTTCCAGAGGAATTGCCAGGTGTTCCACCTGACAGGGATGTTGAGTTCGTAATAGACCTCATCCCCGGAACCGTTCCGATTGCTAGAAGACCTTATAAGATGGCACCACTAGAACTAGCCGAGCTTAAGAAACAACTCGATGAATCCTTGAAAAAGGGTTTCATCCGCCCTAGTTCATCTCCGTGGGCATGCCCCGTCCTATTCGTCAAGAAAAAGGATGGTACGGACCGGATGGTTGTAGATTACCGACCTGTCAATTTGGTCACAATCAAGAACAAATATCCGCTT
Organism: Triticum aestivum; assembly: GCF_018294505.1. Classification (NCBI taxonomy): domain Eukaryota; kingdom Viridiplantae; phylum Streptophyta; class Magnoliopsida; order Poales; family Poaceae; genus Triticum; species Triticum aestivum. The sequence goes on along the minus strand of NC_057806.1, from coordinate 330,850,328 downwards.
CCCAGGATCAACGACCTGTATGATCAGCTCGCTGGATCCTCAGTCTTCTCCAAGATGGATTTGAGGTTGGGATACCATCAAATCAAAATCAGAAACGGAGACATTCCCAAAACGGCCTTTGTTACTCGTTATGGCCAATACGAGTACACCGTCATGTCCTTCGGTTTAACCAATGCTCCAGCCACCTTTTCTCGGTTAATGAACTCAATCTTCATGGAGTATTTGGATAAGTTCGTCGTAGTCTATCTCGATGATATACTCATCTACTCCAAGAACGAGGAAGAACATGCCAAACATTTAAGGCTAGTGTTGAAGAAACTTCGAGAGCATCGCCTTTATGCCAAATTTTCAAAATGTGAATTCTGGTTGTCAGAAGTGACCTATCTGGGTCATGTAATATCTGGTAAAGGTATTGCTGTTAACCCTGAGCGAGTTCAAGCCGTCCTTAATTGGACTCCACCTGAATCGGTCAAGCAAGTTCGGAGTTTTCTGGGCTTAGCGAGCTATTGTCGTCGCTTTGTCGAGAACTTCTCCAAGGTTGCTAAACCTCTAACCGAACTCCTCAAGAAAGATAAGAAGTTCGAATGGACTCCACAATGTGAGCACAGCTTTCAGGAACTGAAAAGACGCCTGACCTCTGCTCCCGTACTGGTACCGCCAGACTTCTCCAAGGACTTTGTTATCTACTGCGACGCCTCGCGACAAGGACTAGGTTGCATTCTTATGCAAGATCGACACGTAATTGCTTACGCTTCACGGCAATTGCACCCACATGAGGAGAATTATCCTACTCATGATCTAGAGCTTGCAGCCGTAGTCTATGCACTTAAGACCTGGCGACATTACCTCCTCGGTAATCGTTGCGAAATATTCACTAATCACCAAAGTCTGAAGTACATCTTCACCCAACCGGATTTGAATCTCAGGCAGAGACGTTGGGTTGAATTGATCACAGACTTCGATTTAGGAATAACCTATACCCCAGGGAAAGCCAACGTCATGGCTGATGCGCTAAGTCGTAAATATTATTGTAACAACCTGATGTTACAACAAAGTCAACCGCTTCTCCATGAGGAATTTCGGAAGCTTAACCTTCACATTGTTCCTCAAGGTTTTCTTTCCACCTTGGTAGCAAAACCTACTCTTACGGATCAAGTCATCGCTGCCCAAAAGCGAGATAAGGGAATATCTAAAATCAAAGAGAACATTGCTAGCGGAGGTGCTAGTTGTTTCTCCACTAATGATCATGGTGTTGTGTACTTTGAGAACCGTCTAGTGGTTCCCAAGAACCAACATCTACGGCAGTTGATCCTTAAAGAAGCTCATGAATCTCCTCTCACCATTCATCCCGGTAGCACTAAAATGTATCAGGACCTACGCCAGAGGTTCTGGTGGACTAGGATGAAGAGAGAAATCTCTCAGTATATTGCAAATTGCGACGTCTGTCGTCGTGTAAAAGCAGAGCATCAACGGCCTGCTGGCACCCTTCAACCCTTAGCTATTCCTGAATGGAAATGGGATAAAATTGGTATGGATTTCATTACCGGTTTTCCCAGGACCAAGAGAGGGAATAATGCTATTTTCGTCGTTGTCGATCGTCTTTCCAAGGTAGCCCATTTCCTACCTGTTCGTGAGAGTATAACCGCTAGTCAGCTGGCAGACTTATACATCTCCCGAATAGTGTCCCTCCATGGTGTTCCTTTGGAAATCAATTCGGATCGAGGAAGTATTTTCACCTCTCGATTTTGGGAAAGCTTTCAAAATGCTATGGGAACCCGTCTCTCCTTCAGCACCGCTTTCCACCCTCAGTCGAGTGGTCAAGTGGAACGCGTCAACCAGATTCTAGAAGACATGCTTCGAGCCTCTGTTATCTCTTTCGGAATGGACTGGGAGAAGTGCCTTCCATTTGCCGAATTCGCTTACAACAACAGCTATCAATCTAGCTTGGGTAAAGCCCCATTTGAAGTTCTCTATGGACGACGATGTCGAACACCCCTTAACTGGTCAGAGACCGGGGAAAGACAATTCTTTGGCCCGGATATGATTCAGGAAGCAGAAGAACAAGTTCGTATCGTTCGTGAAAAGTTGAAAACAGCCCAATCTCGTCAAAAGAGTCAATATGACCGAAAACATAGGGCTATGACTTTCGAGGTTGACAAGAAGGCTTATCTTCGGGTCACCCCTCTGAAGGGAACCCATCGTTTCGGTATCAAAGGCAAATTGGCTCCTCGTTACATTGGACCTTTTCGCATTCTTGCCAAACGAGGAGAAGTTGCCTACCAGTTGGAACTACCTCCGCACCTCTCCAGAGTTCACGATGTCTTCCACGTTTCTCAACTCAGGCGTTGCTTCTCGGATCCTATCCGTGAAGTGGACCACGAAACGCTTGATCTCCAAGATGATCTTACATATCGAGAGTACCCCATTCGTATCCTCGATCAAGCCGAACGTACCACGCGACGTCATAATATCAAGTTTCTCAAGGTTCAATGGTCGCACCATTCTGAGGATGAAGCAACTTGGGAAAGGGAGGATCGTCTTCGACTCGAGTATCCCGCCTTCTTCCCGGAGGAACCCAAATCTCGGGACGAGATTCTTTTGAGTGGGGGTGAGTTGTCACACCCTAGCTACTCATGCATTAGAGTGTTGCATCATGTTTACTCTTTCATCAGAAACTTGAAATGGGGATGACAGAACCCCCAGTCCCCTCTGAAACCAACTAGGGTTACTAAAATAATTTTTCAATGAACCTGAAATGCCCTTCTAAAATGCCCATCATTTTTGTCTTGGTTCAGAACCTCTGCCAAAAATGGTGCACATTTTCCTAGGCCATCCTAGGGTTTTTGAATTAAATCATAAATATTTGAATTTGGGCATTTAAAATAATATAAAATATTTAAATGCTCAAATATCTCCAAACTAAAATGTTTCATGTTGGAAATAATCCAACTATGGGCCAGGAATAGTTGGGTGATTTTTGAAGTTGCCTAGGTATTTTATTAAATTCAACAAAGTTGCAGATATATATTAAATAAAACAGAAACAGAAGAAAAGGGGAAAACTTACCTGGGCTCCTCCACTGTGCGGCCCAGCCAGCTGGCCGGCCCAGCCAGCAGCCGACCCAGCCCAACACTGCAGCCCTCCGTCGTCTTCCTCCCCTCGCCCCGAAGCTGCTGCGTGCTCGCGCGCGCACGGCCGCGCGGCCACCTCCTGCTTGCCGACGAGCTCCTGGCCGCGTGGACGACTCCCGCAGGCCGTCCCGATCCCCCCTGCTCTCTCTCACTCTCTCCCGGCTCTTCCTTCCTCTCTCTCGCTCTCTCTCTCACATGGCCGAACACCACCGTCGCCGTCGTTCGCCATAGCAGCCATCTCCGGCCACCCCTCGCTCCCCCGACTAGCTCAGAAGCTCCGCCACAACCCCCTCTTCCTCCCCACCGCTCCACAGCTCCCCGGAAGCCCTGCATCGCCGCCACGTCGCCGTTCCCCTCTTCGGGCTCCGATCATCGTCGCCGTCGAATTCGTCGTCTCCGGCGCGTCCCCGAGCCCGCTTCGACACCCACTGCAACCGCGGTGAGCCCCCGGATCGTTTCCCCCTTCTTCCCTGGTCTCTCCCGACCTCTAGGCCCTAGCCCCACCTTGGCCGAGAGCTCCACGCCGCCGGCGATGTCGCCGTCGTGGCCACGGTCACCGTAGCACCCAACCGAGCACACTATCGTGCTCTACACCTCACTAGGATCACGCAGCACACACTAACGCCTCCCCAAACCCTCTGCAACATCGATCCCGACCGCACCCGAACTCCGGCCGCCGCAGCCGAGCTCGCCGCCGTCAACTCCGGCCACCCCGAGCCCAACCACCACCACCAATAGTCGCGGCTCAACCTCAGCAACACGTAGATGCTTTCCGCCGTCCATTTGGTTGCCGGAATGGCAAAAAGCACTTTCGCCGCCGTCTCGGACCTCGCCGGCGTCATGTCGCCGGTGTGGTTTGACTTGTCCGACCTGGGGTTTGACCCCCCAGGGTCACTGACGCGTGGGCCCTGTCGGCCAGGTGGTTAGATTAGCGCTAACTACTGTTAGTCAACCCCCCCTGACACTGACAGTGGGCCCCAGCGCCACTAATCCCTAATTAGGATTAATTTAAACCTGTTAAACCCCCCCTGTCACTGACGTGTGGCCCCCACACGTCAGGTTTGACTTCAGCCAGCCGCAGTTGACCACTGACGTCATGCTGACGTCATGCTGGCGCAATAATTATATTTCTGGATTTAAATTAAATCAGGAAATTCCAGAATATTATTTAAACTTCAAAAATTCATAACTTTTATTCTGTAACTCCAAATTGGACAAATTATATATGAAAAATGATCAGAAAAATCCAATCTATCCATCTGTACTATTTTCATGCATGATCAAACAAGTTAAATTGATGTTTTAAGCAGAACAAGGAAAAGCACTTAAAGAGGCCATGTTTGAGTTTGCAATTTGAATCTTTGATTCAAATTTGTTCAAACCCTTCTGGTTTTAGTTGCATTAGCCCAACACACTCATATTGCCATGTTTCATGCATGCATCATATTGTTGCACATTGTTTGGTGATGTTGTGTACCGATGTCCTTTGCGACAGGTTCTGCCCCCGAGGAGTACCGTGATTACCCTAACGAAGAATCATATCCGAGCATCGAACCATCAGGCAAGCAACCAACCATTTGATCATATCGATACAATCCCATGTTCTCACTCCTGCTCTCTTTTACTGCATTAAGACAACGCGATTCAAACTGCTGTGTGCTACGGTAGTTGAACCCATTTCCTCTGCATGACCTGTCTTTGCCACAGTAACTAGATGAAACCCACTAGCATGTGTAGGAGTTGATTGAGCCATATGTATGTGTTGTTCCTACCTTGCTATGCTTGCTATGCTTAGAGTCGTGTCAGGTCTGGTTCATCTGGGTGATGGCTAGAGTGAAATGATTATGTCGGTAATGAGAGTGGTGTGGTGAACACGATTTGGTAAAGGTATCGGTGAGAGGCCATGTAGGAGTACATGGTGGGTTGTTTCATTGAAGCCGACCTTAAGCACTGAGATCTGTATGTGTGATTTAAGATACAGCTACTACCATGCATTGGGCCCTGAAATATGACCCCGCTCGACTTCTTATTCACCCTAGCTCTCTGTCCAGGAGTTGCAAGTAGTTTCTGGTGTTTGTAGCCTACTGGAGGCCGTGGACAGCGCTGACCGTAGGGGTGGGCTGTGATGCGGTAGGTACGTGGCACGGTGTACCGAATACCCGTTAGGTATCTCGGGAACCCTGTTCACATCGTTCGGGGCCGTATGGGAAACCTCGGCCGGACTCCCTGCGGATGGAACCTGAATAGGCGATAAACCTGGACTAGAGGCTTAAGTGTTTAGGTAGGTCGTGGTCTACACCCACGTCGGCTCTCGCTTGAAGTCTGCCGAGCACATGTCGTGTGCAGACGCTAAGTGGTGGAAACATGTATGAAGAAGTACACCCCTGCAGGGTTAACATGATCTATTCGAATAGCCGCGTCCGCGGTAAAGGACTACTTGGTTGCCTATACAGTTCATAGACAAGTAAATGGAAACTACTAAAAGCCTCAAGATAAGTGTGAGTGCCGAGGATGGCTCTTCCGTAGGAAGACAGAGGTGGATCCTCGGTAGTGTATTGAAGTGGTGAGTAGTGGACTCGTGTGCGCAAAACATTTCAAGTTGGAGTATCGTAGGATAGCCTAGCCAAGAGTCAAAGCTGGCTTGCTGCAATAACTCCACCAACCCTTCTTGATACTAAGCATGTATGTAGGATCTGATGTAAGTCTTGCTGAGTACCTTTGTACTCATGTTGCTATAATCTACATTTTTACAGAAGACGCTGCAACCCCTTCTGATGGGTTCTATGTAGACGTTGACATCAACGAGTAGGCTAAAGACCCAGGTGGTGACCCTGAGCTTGTGATGGACCACGTAGTATAGCTAGGCTTTCCAAGCCTCTTTTATTTTTACTAGTTGTCTGTACCCAGACAATGTACTTCCGCTGCTGGTTTGTATGACTGTATGACTTGTATGTTGGGTCGTGAGACCCGTACCTTTGTGTATGTTATGTATGTCTCCCTGAGCCTTAAATAAAGTACTTGTGTCATAGAGTCATGTTGTGATGCTTCGTTGTATTTGCACATATCGAGCATATTGTGTGTATGATTGAAATGCTTGGTATGTGTGGGATCTGACTATCTAGTTGTTTATCTTTAGTAGCCTCTCTTACCGGGAAATGTCTCCTAGTGTTACCGCTGAGCCATGGTAGCTTGCTACTGCTCTGGAACACTTAGGCTGGCCGGCATGTGTCCTTCTTCGTTCCTGTGTCTGTCCCTTCGGGGAAATGTCACGCTTTGAGTACCGGAGTCCTGCTAGCCCGCTACAGCCCGGTTTACCGGAGTCCTACTAGCCCAGTGCTACAGCCCGGACCCACTTGCTGATGACCGACACGTTCGAAGCTGGGTCATGGATGCCTGTCCCTGTAAGTCTGTGCCACTTTGGGTTTACGACTAGTCATGTCAGCCCGGGCTCCTTATCATATGGATGCTAGCGACACTATCATATACGTGAGCCAAAAGGCGCAAACGGTCCCGGGAAAAGGTAAGACGACACCCGTGGGGATACCGTGCGTGAGGCCGCAAAGTGATATGAGGTGTTACCAGCTAGATCGATGTGACATCGAGTCGGGGTCCTGACAGAGACTCTGGTTGTCGTCGGAAACGACGACGAACAGAGGATCATATTCCCAGGTAATAACCATACTGCCTGTATGTGCATGTGATGGAAGCTCCGGTGGCTAGCCGGACTAGCGAGTTTGCCCATTTAGAATGGTAGTTGGATGCGGCAGACGCCGACATCGAGCTTGTTAACAAAAGGCTTGACGAGGCACAGGGTAAGTGTCATTGTTGGTGTCAAAACCGGCGGATCTCGGGTAGGGGGTTCCGAACTGTGCGTCTAGGCCGGATGGTAACAGGAGGCAAGGGACACAAAGTTTTACCCAGGTTCAGGCCCTCTCGATGGAGGTAAAACCCTACGTCCTGCTTGATTAATATTGATGATATGGGTAGTACAAGAGTAGATCTACCACGAGATCGAAGAGGCTAAACCCTAGAAGCTAGCCTATGGTATGATTATTGTTGTCTATGTTGTCCTACGGACTAAAACCCTCCGGTTTATATAGACACCGGATAGGGTTAGGGTTACATAGAGTTGGGTACAATGGTAGGAGATCTACATATCCGTATCGCCAAGCTTGCCTTCCACGCCAAGGAAAGTCCCTCCCGGACACGGGACGAAGTCTTCAATCTAGTATCTTCATAGTCCAGGAGTCCGGCTGAAGGTATAGTCCGGCTATCCAAACACCCCCTAATCCCGGACTCCCTCAGTAGCCCCTGAACCAGGCTTCAATGACGACGAGTCTGGCGCGCAGATTGTCTTCGGTATTGCAAGGCGGGTTCCTCCTCCGAGTACTTCGTAGAAGATTTTGAACACAAAGATAGTGTCCGGCTCTGCAAAATAAGTTTCCACATATTGCCATAGAGAGAATAATATTTACACCAATCTAATCTGCTGACGTATTCCGTAGCGTGACACACCACGGCCAAGCCTTTATCTGAGTTGTTTCATTATCCCACCTCAGCGCGTTATGCGAGGCGGTTTCCTTGGCACGTCTTGTTAAAACAGAGATCGTGTCCCCTTATCCTAGGATTCTCATCAATACGGGCATGGGTAATCCAACCGCACCATTGATTACGGCGCTTGGAGATAAGCGAGTTTTACCAGGCTAGTGGGGACATGTAGTTGCGTCCACCCATATAAGCGGATAAAGATCCACCTTTTTACCTACGCCTTCTTCCTCCTTCGCCTATCCATTCTTGCGCACTCGAGCTCCAGCGCCCAAGTCCGCACTCCCCACCTCAACCTTCTCCAGCCATGTCCGGAGCGGGAGACAAGTGGATGGTCTCCTCCGTCACGGAGGGACACATCAAAAAGCCGAGGAAGGCCGGATACCTGTCTAACGACATCGCGTACCGACTTCCCAAAAAGGGGCAGCTCATCCCCACCCCTAGGCCCCATGAGAGGGTGGTGTTCCTCCCCCATTTCCTCCGCGGACTGTGCTTCCCTCTCCACCCATCCGTCAGGGGGCTCATGTTCTACTACGGCCTGGATTTCCACAATCTGGCCCCGAACTTCGTCCTCAACATCTCGGCGTTTATCGTCGTGTGCGAGGCCTTCCTCCGCATCCGCCCCCATTTTGGCCTATGGCTCAAGACTTTCAACGTCAAGCCGAAGGTGGTGCGCGGCAACCTGGCGGAGTGCGGAGGCGCCATGGTGGGCATGATGGCCAACGTCCTATGGCTCGAGGGCTCCTTTGTGGAGACCCTGAAGGGGTGGCAATCGGGGTGGTTTTACATCACCGAGCCGGGCGACGCCAAATGGGTCGCACCCCCCGAGTTTCAATCCGGACCCCCTACGCGGCTCACCTCCTGGAAGGAGACGGGCCTGTCTTGGGGTGAAAAAGGGGAGCTGATCGGAATCCAAACATGCATCCAAACCCTGGCGGACAAGAAGCTCAAACTTGTCAACATAGTCTAGGTTATGCTCATCCGCCTGATCCTCCCATGTCAACAACGGGCTTTCAACCTGTGGGAGTTCGACCCGGCGCGGCACCAAACTCTGAGCAGGCTCTTCGACATGACGTACGAAGATGCCTGGAAGGTGCTTTTCCAAGGTGCCGAGGCTCCTGCATCCGCTACCGAGGATCACAGATTCAGTGCACAGTGTCACGCTCTCGCGGTAAGCTATTTTTTTCCTTTTATAGGGTATCAGTTTTTCATAGTTTGAATCCATGCGGGATCTAAGCTCCCTTACCTTTGACAGGATTGGCAGGTGACGTCCGTACAGATCAACTGTCCGACTCCTTTGCCCGAAGGCCCAGTGGATGCTTGCTTGGCGAAGCTGCTGGTTCCGGCACCCTATGTGCTGCTGGAGAAGAAGGCCACGAAAAAGGCCGCAGGGACTCGAAAGAGTGCCCGGCGCCAGGAGGTGTCGGATCCATCATCCGATGGTTCCGAGGCGCATTCCTCCCGTGAAGATGAGGAGGAAGAAGAGGAGAATTCTCCCCCTCCAGCGGGAGGAGAGAAGAAAAGGAAGGCCGCCTTCTCTGGGGAGGCCGGAGGGTCCAAGAAGGGGAAAACCCTTCCTCCGGACTACTCCACCGACATCGACGGCGGAGAGGAGTGGCAGCCCAGGGCCAAGCCCCTGGCAAAATCGTAAGTATCCGGATACCAGAGTAATTCATAGTATTCGTTTATTGCACAGCTTTCCCTTACGTCAAATATGTTTATGCAGCCCACCCAAAGACCGGCTCGACGCGTCGTCGAGCGGCTCACTGGACTCGTCGGATGTGAACTCGCTTCCGACAGCTTCCTCCCCCCGCCCTATGGACGACACCGAAGTGTTGTCCCAACAGGTTCCAAGCCGGGAGGAGGTGGTCCTGGAGGCACCGCAGGGCGACCTCCCGGACTCCAGGAGTAAAGGGGGTGAAACCCCCCAGGGCTCCAAGTCCGGCTCTAGGCCGGACACCACTCCGGAACCTTCAAAGGTTCCAGAGTCCGGTGGGGGACCTCCTTCCAAGAGGAGCAAGTCCACCGTGCAGGTGGCCCCCGTCCAACCAGAGGCACCAGACAATATGTTGGAGGCGCTCCAAGGCGCCTCCATCGATGAGGAGCACCGCACTATTATGAGTGCGGTGGTCCAGAAGGTTCAGTCCGCCAAGAGCGGACTGACTGAAGCTTGTACTAGCCTTTTGACAGGCTTTGAGGTAAGTAAAGAATGTGTAAATAATAGTACTGCATAGACAGTAGCCCCTGATGCTCTGTTTGGCGTTCGAAAAGAATGCCGAATAGAGGATCAAATAGAATTCGTAGGAGTCTAACAAAAATGAGTCAATATGCATATGCAGGCTTCCCTGCTTGCGTCCGCCGCACTGACTGCGGAAGTGGACACGCTAAAGCAGAACCTTGAGCGGTCTGAGCAAGAGCACGGGCGTGCCAAGAAGCAGCTCGAGGACAATGAAGGTAAGAAATACCTTGTTTTTAAATATATATAAAAAGGTGCGATTGCAAAGAATGACAGGATTATCGTGGCTATTTTAGGGGCCACGTCTGAAGTAGCGACCCTTAAGCAAGCGCTGGTCGAGGCCGAGAAGAGGGCGGCCTCGGAGCGCACCGAGCGGGAGAAGTATGAGGCCGAGGTTGGCAAGGTGCGGCAAGAGCTCCAGGCTCTCATGGAAAAACATGACAGTTTGGAGCTTGACTCAAAGACGTGAGCGTCCGAGCTCGGGGTGGCTATTGAAAATGCCAAGTCTTCCAAGGCCGAATCCCAAAAGACCCTCCAGGAGTTGGATGAGGTGAAGAATATAGCGGCAGGTAAGGCATTCTTTATGCAAAGCAAACACATAAACGTGAGTTACTTGTTACTTACCCGAATCTGGAGCTCTCCAGGAGCGTTCGCAGATCTTCCCCGGAGTGTGTCCGATGCCGCCGCATTCTATCGAGCCGAGGAGGGCAGCTCGACGGAGAAGGTGTTCTGGTCTCAGTATGCTGAGGCCGGACACCCCGTGCCCCTGAGCGACCAGCCGAAGCAACTGGTCGAGCTCCACAAGGCGGCCGAATAGGCCATGAAGGGCCTCATTGTTCGGCTGTGGCCTGGAGGGGCTCTGCCTGGGAGCTATTTCGGGCTGGTCCAGCGGTTGGTGGAGGCCTGTCCAAGGCTCGAAGTCATCAAGCGCTCCATTTGCATTGAAGGTGCCCGTAGGGCCCTTGCCGGTGCTAAGGTGCACTGGGGCAAGCTGGATGCTGAGAAGCTGGTGAAGGACGGGCCACCGCCGGGGAAAGAGCATCGCAAGCCCGAGAATTACTATACGGATGTTCTGAAGGGTGCCTGCCTTGTGGCCGATGAATGTTCTAGGGATGTAATTTTTGAGTGAAACTTGCTCGTTTTGTCCTGTGCGCTGAAAACTTGTTTATATGCGCTAAGCAATGCTGTTGGAATTTAAAATATTACCTTCTGTGCGGCTGTTTATCAATTATGAGAGATGGCGAGTCGTTGGCTTCTGCCCCCATGCCGCTAGTGCTGGGGTGTTCGGGGATAAACCTGAGCGCTCTTTTTCCCATGTTTGGGTCCATCGAGGGAGGCGCTCAGCCCAACGAACAAGGCAATCGGACTATAATGCGTGAACACTCTCACTTAGCCATAGAATTCTATAATTTTAAATTTTCGGCGAAGCCCCTGGTATTCGGAAGACCGAGTTCGGGGCGCTATCCACGCCTTGGCCGGACAGAGCCGGCTCCTCGCCCTAAGCGGCATAATTCCTTAGGGACTCGAAAAACCTCTCGAACAGTGACCAGCTCTCGCTTCATCATGATAGTCAGTTTTAGCTTTCTCCACTGAGGTGCTCGACCCAGCTCAACTGGGGCACAATAGCAGTGGTTCTCCTAGTGCTACCTTAGCCGATATAGCGGAACGTAAGGCACCAAAACATAGGAGCCGAGCAAACCCAACTATTGACCCAAGACATGATTCGGAGCCGATGCATATAATACTATAAGTCCGGGGTGCCACACTTGTTAAAGTGTTCGGACTTCTCACACCATATTGAGGGGTACTAAAGCCCCTGGCGTATTTTGGCCGTACCAACGTGTACGGGTGCAACATGTCGTTTAGGGAACATATATAAAGAAAAAAAAGGTAATGCAAAAATAGACGAAAGCTATGCATTGTTTATTAAAAAGGGGCTGCGATCAAAGCAGAACGATACAAATAATGCGATAAGTGGAAGGTTGGACTAGTTAACATGTCCGTTCCAGGGGCAAGCTACGGAATAGTATGCGGAACAGGTATACTGTTCATGATAGAGACCACCTGGGAGTTCCGTAATGCGGCGTGGCTTGTCTGCTTCCCTGGTTCTTGCATCGTTTGTGCGGCAATTGAACTGCCGAACAGGCCTTCCGAAGGATGGAGTCCTGAAAGTAAGAGAAAATTAAAAAATCGGCAGCCCCTGGTACGGTTTAAGCCGTGTTTTGGGCGTGCCGTGATGGTGCCCCTCCCCCTGTACCCATGGTATCTCTAGAGCGTAGTTATGTACGCGAAGTACTGGCGTCGCCTTTTTGCGAGGGTTGGGGTTGGGGCCGCATTGCTACGCCTGCTCGGATTGTGCCAGGAGGTCTTGTTGTAGGTTACTCCGGGCGCGCTCGACGGTGTCCGGTCGTTTAGTGGCTGGACTGGAGAACTGCCTGGAGAGGCTGCTTTGTACTTCCGCTGCAAGGGCCGCCGTGTGTTCCTCCGTTCGGAGGGAGCGTTTGGTGTTTCCATTGACCGTAATTACTCCTCGAGGGCCTGGCATTTTGAGCTTAAGGTATGCGTAGTGCGGTACCGCATTGAACTTAGCGAATGCGGTTCGCCCGAGCAGTGCGTGATAACCACTGCGAAACGGGACTATGTCGAAGATTAACTCCTCGCTTCGGAAATTATCCGGAGATCCGAAGAGCGCCTCAAGTGTGACTGAGCCTCTACAGTTGGCCTCTACACCTAGTATTATGCCTTTGAAGGTTGTTTTGGTGGGCTTAATCCTCGAGGGATCTATGCCCATTTTCCACACCGTATCTTGGTAAAGCAGATTCAGGCTGCTGCCGCTGTCCATAAGGACTCTAGTGAGATGAAATCCATCAATGATTGGGTCTAGAACCAATGCGGCGAATCCGCCATGACGGATGCTAGTGGGATGGTCCCTTCGATCAAAGGTGATCGGGCAGGAGGACCAAGGGTTGAACTTTGGGGCGACTGGCTCTACCGCGTATACGTCCCTTAACGCGCGCTTCCGCTCCCTTTTGGGGACGTGGGTTGCGTATATCATGTTCACCGTCCGCACTTGTGGGGGAAAACCCTTCTATCCACTGTTGTTCGGTGGCTGGGGCTCCTCGTCGTCATCGCTATGCAGCCCCTTGTCTTCATTTTCGGCGTTTAACTTGCCTGCCTGCTTGAACACCCAACAATCCCTGTTGGTGTGATTGGCCGGCTTTTCGGGGGTGCCATGTATCTGGCACAAGCGGTCGAGTATTCGGTCCAAACTGGACGGGCCCCTAGGATTCCTTTTGAATGGCTTTTTCTACTGACCGGATTTAGAGCCTCTAAATCCGGCATTAACTGTGGTATCCTCAGCATTGTCGCCGTTAATGCGGCGCTTCTGCTTGTTGCGACACGACCTGCCACTACTGTCCCTGGTGTCCGAATTACCACGGTTCTTGGTCATATTGTTGCTACGAGCAAGCCAGCTGTCTTCTCCCGCGCAAAAGCGGGTCATGAGTGTCATGAGTGCTGCCATAGATTTTGGCTTTTCCTGTCCAAGGTGCCGGGCCAGCCACTCGTCACGGATATTGTGCTTGAGGGCTGCTAGGGCCTCAGCGTCCGGACAGTCGACTATTTGATTTTTCTTTGTTAGGAACCGTGTCCAGAATTGCCTGGCCGATTCCTCTGGCTGTTGAATTACGTGACTTAGGTCATCGGCGTCTGGGGGTCGCACATAAGTGCCCTGGAAATTGTCGAGGAATGCAGCTTCCAGGTCCTCCCAACAACTGATTGATCATGTTGGCAAGATGTTAAGCCAATGCCGAGCTGGTCCTTTAAGCTTGAGTGGGAGGTATTTGATGGCGTGGAAATCATCACCGCGGGCCATGTGGATATGAAGGAGATAATCCTCGATCCATACCGCAGGATCTGTTTTGCCATCATATGATTCGATGTTTACGAGTTTGAAACCCTCGGGGATTTGATGATCCATTATTTCGTCTGTAAAGCATAGTGGGTGTGCGGCGCCTCTGTACTGGGCTATATCATGATGTAGCTCCAATGAGCTTTGTCTACTATGTTCGGCCCTGCCGAATTTGTGGCCGGCGTGATGGTTATCGTCTCGAGCCGTGGGGCGCCCACGCGATCCGTAGATCGATCTTGTTTGCCTTGCCTTGTCCTCCAACATGTCTTGTAAGTCCGGCGCATATTCCCATGCCTTGGTACGGGGTGCGGCTTGAGTGGAGGGCCGAGAGGCCTCTGTTGCGGCCACGAGGTGGCCGGTCGGCCGCATCAAGTGCTTCCTCCTCGAATCGGGGTAGCAACCTGCGCTTTGGGTAGCTCTTCGAGGGGCGTTCGAGTTTATGCTCTTCGGCCGCAAGGACTTCAGTCCATATGTCGACTAGCAAATCTTGATCAGCTCTAAGCTGTTGCTGTTTTTTCTTGAGGCTTCTTGACGTGGCCATAAGCCTGCGTTGAAAACGCTCTTGCTCTACGGGATCCTCTGGCACGATGAATTCGTCGTCGTCGAGGCTTGCCTCGTCTTCGGAGGGAGGCATATAATTATCGTCCTCGACCTCTCTGTCTGCCGCTCTCTCATGAGGGCTGGTTTCTCCATCCTCTTGTGCTAAATCTTGCTGGAGGGGGTTTTCTTTGGCATTTTCCGGAGTATTATTGTCTCCCGTGCTGGAATCACCGTATTTGTTTTGGCGGGATTTTGAGCGGCGCCGCTGACGCCGGTGCTTAGGCTGTTTCTTGGAGGGGTCATCCTCCGCTGTTCCATTGCCATCTCCCTCTTTTGGGGTGTCCACCATGTATATGTCATATGACGAGGTGGATTTCCAGGGCCTAGTAGGCGCTGATTCTTCATCATCTCCTTCATCGGCGTCCATACCGTCGATGTCTTCGGAGTCGAAGTCGAGCATGTCGGTTAAATCGTCGACAGTGGCTACAAAGTGGGTGGTGGGTGGGCTTTGAATTTCTTCATCGTCCGTACCCCAACCTTGCTGACCGCAGTCCGGCCAGGGCTCTCCTGATAAAGAGAGAGACTTTAGTGTCTTCAGGATATCACTGAAAGGCGAGTGCTGAAAGATGTCTGCGGCAGTAAACTCCATAATCGATGCCCAATCGGATTCGATCGGCAGGGGCGCGGAGGGTTCGGAGTCCGGAGAGGAGTCCGGCTCCATGGAGTCATGAGTCTCGCAGAGTACGGGGCTGGTGTTCGGCTCAAACGCTGTTGGGATCGCAGCCCCCGAGGTGGCGTCCAACCGCCCATCCTTGATCGGCACAGTTGGCTCCGAATTAAGGGTCGAAGCTGATGCGGGTGCGGCCTTCAGGGCACTGTTCGGCGGCAGAGCTAGATCATGCTCGTCGGGACAGTGTGGTGCGCTCGGCAATGGATCGAATCCGTCGAAGATCAAGTCCCGCGGACGTCAGCCGTGTAGTTTAAACTTCCAAATCTGACCTGACGGCCAGGGGCATAGCTTTTGATCTGCTCTAGACGGCCAAGTGAATCGGCCCGCAGTGCGAAGCCGCCGAAGACGAAGATCTGTCCGAGGAGGAAGGTCTCACCCTGGACTGCATCGCTATTGATGATCGTAGGAGCCATCGAGCCTGACGGCGACAACACAGAGGAACTCTCAATGAAAGCACCAATGTCGGTGTCAAAACTGGCGGATCTCGGGTAGGGGGTCCCGAACTATGCGTCTATGCCGGATGGTAACAGGAGGCAAGGGACACGAAGTTTTACCCAGGTTCGGGCCCTCTCAATGGAGGTAAAACCCTATGTCCTGCATGATTAATATTTATGATATGGGTAGTACAAGAGTAGATCTACCACGAGATCGAAGAGGCTAAACCCTAGAAGCTAGCCTATGGTATGATTATTGTTGTCTATGTTGTCCTACGGACTAAAACCCTCCGGTTTATATAGACACCGGATAGGGTTAGGGTTACATAGAGTCGGTTACAATGGTAGGAGATCTACATATCCGTATCGCCAAGCTTGCCTTCCACGCCAAGGAAAGTCCCTCCCAGACACGGGACGAAGTCTTCAATCTAGTATCTTCATAGTCCAGGAGTCCGGCTGAAGGTATAGTCTGGCTATCCGAACACCCCCTAATCCCGGACTCCCTCAGTCATTATCTGGTAAACGCCAGAATAGGAAGAGCAGCATGATGCCAACATCTTTAATATGTTGTGACTGCAGATGGAGCTGCCACTGTTGAAGCCTTGCGGGCAGAACTTGCCTGAGCCAAGGAACAAGTGAGTTTGGGTAATGCGGCTGCTTTGAAGGCGGCCGAAGAGTTGCAAGCCGAGAAGGCCGTGCATGGAGAGAGCCAAGACAAGATGGCCGAGATGGCCATAGAATTAGAAGCCGCCGCCGACCATTGTTGTGTTCTTGAAAAGGAAAACCAAGCGAAGGCATCGGACCTTCAGAAGGCTGCTGCGACGAGAAAAGACCTCCGCTCTGCTATGAGGGCAAAGAAGGAGGAGCTGCGGGAAGCCGGGGATATTGTAGCTAGGAAATCCTTTATGTTGCGGAGGAAGTTCGGAGATCCACGGTATGCCCCTCTCGATCGGCTGTGGAGTTCGGAGGATGTGTATATGGATTTGGCGGTGAGCGCTACCAATGCGGCCAAGTACTTCCAGGGTCAAACGGACCGTGAAGTAGACCAGCTGTTTTGTAGACAATTCCATTCTCCCGAGCGTCCACTTTCATTGACTGACGAATTAGCCGAATGGGCCGAACTAAATAGGTTGTCCGGACTCTCCATGAGGTTTGTTGTGGATGAGCTATGGCCGGAAAGGTCAAAACCGAACAGATATTTCAGCTTGGTGCAGTAGTTCCTTGACGTGGTGTCGCGCATTAATGCGATGAAGAGGTCGGCGTGCATAGAGGGCGCACGAATGGCCTTTGCTCGTGTTAAGGCATACTGGGCGGAGATGGATGCTACCAATGTTGCAGCGCGGGATTCGGCTATAGGTCGAAAGGCTGCTGAGCACTACTTTGAAGAAGTTCTTGAGGGTGCCCGTTTGATAGAGACCCAGTGCTCAAAAAATATTATGTTTGAGTGATATGAAATCTCATTGTAAGCGAAATGCTTTTATAAATTTTTATAAGGCTATTTTTATACTTTTGCCTAAAAGTAATATGATGCTCCTGGACGGCCGTTTATGTATACATGTGTATAACCTAAAAGATTGCAGTCGTCGGCTTCAACCCCCACGCATATAATGCGGAGGTGCTCGCAAAAACACGCATTCACACTTAACCCAACGTCTTGGTCCTATTAAGGAGGTGATAGCGGAGCGAGCGAGGCAACCGGACTATAATGCTTTAGCACTTTCACTTAGCCATAGGAGTTTGACAGTGGGGCTACTAGATAGCCCCTGGTGGCTCTGCACTCTCCCGATTCCGGGGTGCGTACATGCCTGGCCGGAAAACAGCCCTTCGTTAAGGCGGAGGAATTCTAACATTCCCACAGGTCATCGAGTGGTTGACCAGTCTCGCGCTATATCATGACAGTCAGTTTTCGGCTTTCTCTACTGAGGTGCTTGTTCGGATGAACCAGGGCACAATCGCAGTAGTTCTCCTGGTGCTACCTTAGCCGGTAAATAGGAACGTAAGGCACCAAAACACAGGAGCCGGGCAAACCCAACATTTGACCAAAGACAATGATTCGGAGCTGATGCATATAGGGCCAAACTCGTGACGCCGAACACTCCCTAAGGTATTCAGTCTTTGCGGTATAAACCGGGCCTAAATAATGGCCTTTGTAAGAAGCCCCTTGTGTCCAGGTACGTACATTGTTCTGGCGTGGCCACATGCCAAGACGTCAGCATCCTTCTCAACGGTGGATATGTATCAACAAGAGACAGTAAAAAAGGTTTACGCAGGGTCTTAATCTAAAAAGAATCCTTGAAGCGGGTCCCTGCTGCACGTCTGCGCCTGTGTCTCCATTGTGCCGTATCCTGGATGGGTGTAGCACGATGATCGTCTGTAAAAGAGAGGAAGTTAAGTGAAAAAGTTGTCATGCAAAAAGATAGTTTTTAAAGAAACCATGTATAATTCAAGATGATAAGAAATTGCCACTTGTCTGCGCGTGTTGAGCCCCTTGTATTGACAAATAGGGGTGTGACCACTTATTCGGTATAAATAGCGGTGCCGGACTTGATTAGTTGTGTCTGAGGTCTTGACGACCTATTGGATGCTTTCGCTGGTCCGGGCGCCTTTAGTGTGCGGCTGCCAAGGCAGCCTCACTCTCTTCGGCGCGCGGAGATCGCTTGATATTTCCGTGCACTGTAATGATGCCACGTGGACCGGGCATCTTGAGTGTGAGGGAGGCGTAGTGTGGTATTGCATTAAAGCGAGCGAAAGCTTCGCGTCCGAGCAGTGCTTGATAGCCACTTTGAAACGGAGCGATGTTGAAAGTTAAATGCTCGCGACGGAAGTTATCGGGGGAGCCGAATATAACTTGTAGTAGGAGGGAGCCCGTACAACGAGCCCCTGGGCCTGGCGTTACTCCTTTAAAGGTAGTATTGCTATGGTGAATTTGTGTTGGGTCTAACCCCATCCCGCGGATTGTATCCTGATATATTAGGTTTAGGCTACTGCCACCGTCCATCAAGACTCATGTGAAGTGATATCCGCCAATTACTGGGTCTAATACCAGGGCAGCCCATCCTGCGTGTCGGATACTTGCTGAGTAATCGTGATGGTCGAAAGTGATTGGTTGAGACGACCAGTGGCAGGACTTCGCGGTGACAGGCACTTGGGTATATTTTCCTGGCAGTGCCGCGTTGTTTTTTTCCCTTGATCACGTGTAACACGTTTACTGTTTTGACTTCTGGTGGAAATTTCTTTTGTTCCCCCGTGTCTTTCTTGGGGGGCTCGTCCTCGTCTTCACTTGGTGTATCCTCCCCCTTGTGTACGGCGTTGAGCTTGCCGGACTTCTTGAAGACCCAACATTCTCTGTGGGTATGATTAGCAGGTTTACCAGGGGTACTATGGATCTGACATACTTGGTCCAGAATTTTGTTGAGGCTGGACAGTTCATCCCTGGTGCCTTTAGGGGGCGACTTTTGACCTGGCCGAGAGCTTTTGAATCCGGCATTTACTACCGTGCCCTTCGTGCTGTCTTCTTTATTCTGGCGTTTGTTATTGCTGTTGCATCGTGATTTCCCGTTTCCATCTCTAACTTTAGATGTACTGGGGTCACTGGTGCTGCATCTGGCTAGCCAGCTGTCCTCACCCGCGCAAAAGCGGGTCATGAGGTTTGTTAGTGCGGCCATCGTTCTCGGCTTATTTTGGCAGAGGTGTCTGGCGAGCCATTCGTCACGGACGCTATGCTTGAAAGCTGCCAAGGCTTTGGCGTCCGGACAGTCGACAATCTGGTTCTTTTTAGTAAGAAACCTGTTCCAAAGCTTTCGGGCTGACTCTCCGGGCTGTTGAGTTATATGACTCAAATCGTCCGCATCCGGAGGTCGGACATAAGTCCCTTGAAAATTTGCCCGAAAGGCGTCTTTGAGCTCTTCCCAACTTCCAATGGAGCTTTCGAGGAGGCCTTTGACCCAGTGATGAGCTGGTCCATTGAGCTTGAGGGGTAAGTACTTGATGGCGTGGAGATCATTCCCTCGAGCCATATGGATATGGAGGATGTAGTCCTCAATCCAGACCCCAGGGTCTGTTGTTCCGTCGTATGCCTCTATGTTTACGGGCTTGAATCCCTCTGGAAATTCATGGTCCAGCACCTCATCGGTGAAACATAGGGGGTGTGCGGCACCCCTGTAGCTGGGTGTACCGCGTTGTTCGGATGTTTGTTGTGTTGCATTGTATGCTGGGGCGCGCTTGCGTGGTCCATAGATGGATCTACGTGCATCGTCCTTTGGGTGCGGGCCCTCGTATGGGTCGCGTGTTGTATTGTGAGCGGTGTTGTATGCCTCTCCGTGTTGGTAGAGGGGTCGTCTATCCGACCAGGTGGCTGCTTTGATATTTGGTTGTGGGGGGTCTGAGGCCTCCTCATTGAATTCGGGTAGCAGCTTCCGCTTTGGGTAGCTCTTGGAGGGGCGATTGTCGCCGTACCTTGCTGTTGTGTTGAGTATTTTACTCCATATGATTTGGAGTGTGTCTTGCGCGGCCTTGAGCCTTTGCTTCTGCTTTTTCAGACTCCTCGCAGTGGCAACAAGCCTTTCACAGGCAGTCTGCTGCTCCGGGTGCCTATCCGGCGTTATGTCGTTCGGACCATTATCCTTGATAGGATTTGTTTATTCAGTTTGATTATTCGGATTGCCGTTGTCCGGCAGCGGTTCGCCCTGCTCTAGCGTTGGGTCTGTGTGATCGCTATTTCTGTCGAGGTAGGATTTGGGGCGGCGCTTGCGTCGCCGCTTTGACTGCTTTTCGAGGGAACAAGCCTTCGGTGCGTCCTTCTGCTCCTCGTCGTCATCTTTTGGTGCGTCCACCATGTATACGTCATATGACGAGGTGGCGTTCCAGGGCCCAATAGGCGCTGGTTCTTCATCGTCTCCTTCATCGGCGTGCATACCGTCGATGTCTTCAGAGTCGAAGTCGAGCATGTCGGTTAAATCATCGACAGTGGCTACAAAGTGGGTGGTGGGTGGGCTTTGAATTTCTTCAGCGTCCGTATCCCAACTTTGCTGACCGTAGTCCGGCCAGGGCTCTCCTGATAAAGAGAGAGACTTTAGTGATTTCATAATATCGCCAAAGGGCGAGTGATGAAAGATGTCTGCAGCAGTAAACTCCATGATCGGCGCCCAATCGGATTCGATCGACAGAGGCGCGAATGGTTCGGAGTCCGGAGAGGAGTCCGGCTGCTTGGAATCACGAGTCTCACGGAGTGCGGGGCTGGTGTTTGGCTAGATCGCCGTTAGGATCGCAGCCCCCGAGGCGCCGTCCAACCACCCATCCTCGGTCGGCGCAGTTGCCTCCGAATTAAGGGTCGAAGCTGATGCGGGTGCGGCCTTCAGGGCACTGTTAGGCGGCAGAGCTAGATCATGATCTTTGTGGCAGCACGGCGCGCTCGGTAGTGGCTCGAATCCGTCGAAGATCAAGTCCCCGCGGATGTCAGCCGTGTAGTTTAAACTTCCAAATCTGACCTGACGGCCAGGGGCGTAGCTTTCGATCTGCTCCAGATGGCCAAGTGAATTGGCCCGCAGTGCGAAGCCGCCGAAGACGAAGATCTGTCCGGGGAGGAAGGTCTCACCCTGGACTGCATCACTGTTGGTGATCATAGGAGCCATCGAGCCTGACGGCGACGACACAGAGGAACTCTCAATGAAAGCACCAATGTCGGTGTCAAAACCGGCGGATCTCGGGTAGGGGGTCCTGAACTGTGCGCCTAGGCCGGATGGTAACAGGAGGCAAGGGACACGAAGTTTTACCCAGGTTCGGGCCCTCTCGATGGAGGTAAAACCCTACGTCCTGCTTGATTAATATTGATGATATGGGTAGTACAAGAGTAGATCTACCACGAGATCGAAGAGGCTAAACCCTAGAAGCTATCCTATGGTATGATTGTTGTTGTGTATGTGGTCCTACGGACTAAAACCCTCCGGTTTATATAGACACCGGAGAGGGTTAGAGTTACACAAAGTCAGTTACAATGGTAGGAGATCTGCATATCCGTATCGCCAAGCTTGCCTTCCACGCCAAGGAAAGTCCCTTCCGGACATGGGACGAAGTCTTCAATCTAGTATCTTCATAGTCCAGGAGTCCGGCTGAAGGTATAGTCCGGCCATCCAGACACCCCCTAATCCAGGACTCCCTCAGTAGCCCCTGAACCAGGCTTCAATGACGATGAGTCCGGCGCGCAGATTGTCTTCGGCATTGCAAGGTGGGTTTCTCCTCCAAGTACTTCATAAAACCGTACTAGTACACGTAAACGTTAGACTTAGGCAGCGCTTTTATTAGTTACCACAACCATGATACGAAATCATGTGCAAGCGCATGAACCGCGGCCGCGTGGTCGATCGAACAGTGTGTCACCGTGTCGCGCTTGAAGGACATCCACCAAACCTTTTTGTGTGTGTGAAAACAATCTCCGAATATTACTCAACTTTTTTTTCCTAGAAAAGTTCTTGATGCTACAATATTTCCATATATTTGAATTTAGCTCCAGTTCGTGTTTATTTGGATTTGGACGTTTTAGGTGTGCCCTAGTTTTTTTAATACTGATTTTGTGTGTGTGACTGAGAGAGAACGTGTGTATGTGTCCATATGTGTGTTGTGGCGGAAGGGCAATGTGGAGACGGTGTGCGTGTGATAGAGACATAGAGAGGTGTGAATGTGCAAATGATCATGCATGAGTGAGACATAGATAGATGCCGATACGTTGTGTACTTGTGTATAGATGAGAGAACGGTCTTCTATTTTACTTGTGTGTGTGTGTGAGAGAGAGAGAGGAGCATCCGTAACACAACAACCATCTCTCTCGATTCGTCCGTCCCTCGCACGATCGCATGTAACACATGCATCAATGCGCACATTTTAACACCCTCACCCGACCCCTGCCCACCTCAAGGCCCGCACATCACTCTCTATCTCGCACGCACAATCTCTTCGTGAATACCTTGTTTAGCATGTAGCTTTCCGTTACATACACACACACTTCTCTCCTTAGGTTTGTTTTCTCTCAATATCTGACACACACACACACAACACATAGCACACACACCCCCCTCCCCCGAGCACACAATTCATCCCCATCCAAGGTTATATGGCGACCACTCTCGCTTGTGCTTCTCTGCATCCCAGCATGCACAACACCTCAATCTTCAAAGAGGGCACCGAGGAGATCGAAGACAGTGACCACACTGCGCTAGAGAATGCGGGGCCATTTGGAAGCAGGATGATGTGACGATGGCTGACTGACTCCTCCCCCACCCTCTCTCTCGCACAAAATTACCAATCCGTCTCTCCCCCGCACAAATTTAACAATCCCTCAACCCACGAGATCCTTCCCCTCTCGTCCATGTTTTTCCAGCTCTCTCATCAAACCTTTTGTCTCTTCTCCTTCCACGTGTACAGAATCCGGATGCACACGCATCTCACGTATATTACATGTCTCCATCTTTCTCACAGACCTAACTTCTTCCCCTCTCTTTCTCTCTCTATCTCCCTCTCTCTATTTCGTTAGGTTTGTCTCCTACTCTCTCGTCCACATAGATACAGTCTTTCTGCCCTATCTGCTCCATCTTCGCAAGCTCTCTCTGCACGTTTCATTCACACATTGGGATATGTTCAAAATGTTGCTTTTATAATGGCTGGTGTAGAGTTATTGTTGGTTTTGTTGCATCCTACAAATTAATAACTACGAAATGCATTTTGATTGTCATTTGACTAGGATTATGCGAGTTTGAGCATGTTGTGAAGTACTATAGGCCTCATATACATCTTGGAATTCGACAATGATTGTAACTATTGAATTGTATAGACCATTACATTCGAAGTCAATAGCCTAATATATTTATTTCACAATTTCAACAAATTATTAATTCACCACATACTAAGAAAACAAATGTGTACACCCTCCATTTTTATTTAAGTCCACGTATTAGCATTGGTCAAAGTCAAGTTTTGTAAACTCTCAGAAAGTTTATAACAAAAAATATTAGCATATACAATAACAAATAAATACCATTAGATTCATTATTGAATGTACTTTCACATCATACATATCTATTATGGTAAATGTTTATATTTTTCTATAAACTTGGTCAAACTTTAGGAAGTTTGACTTCGGTCAAACCTAATATGCAGAGTTTACTAGTACTACTCGCTAGTTGCTTAGCCGAATCACCCAACACGCCACACGGGGAGTTCAGTGTCACAAAATTTTGAGGTCGGCGGGAAAATCTCCCGCGACCCTGATTCGAGCAGTGGGAAGTTACCATCATAGCCTTCGGAACAGGCCTACGGATGACGGTTGGTAGGGGGGCTGTTTTCGTAACTTCAGGTTCACCCTACCCAGCCAACCCCACCCCGGCACCTAGAGTAGTACACCCGAATACTCCCCATTTTATATCTCCACCGCAAAATAGACTTCTCCACGGCACCACAGCCTTCATGCTCCTCCCCTTCTACATCAGCGCACTCGTCCACCGCAGCACATCTGCCTCATCGACGACCTCATACGCCACACTGGAGCCGGGCCACCGTCGTCGTCGTACACAGAGCCTCTTCCCCGGCACCATCTTCCATGGTCTCGGATCTGCTTCCCAGAAGCCGGCGCCAAGCGCAGAAGCACCACCGTCATGGACAATGAACTGACTCCCGTTGCCGACCATGACTCACAGAGGCCGCCGCGACCATCGTTCTCCTGCTCGATTGGTAATTTGTGTATTGAATCACTTAACAGTACATGTGCAGTTCCAATTTTTTTCATACCTACCCTTCAAATTTCCTGGGTGCTATTGTTCCCATAAAAGTAATTGGTTATAGCCTCCATTTTTCTTCCCATGTTGAGATTTTAAAACCACGAGTGCGAACATGCAGAGGAGCAATTAAGACCAAACACAGGATATTGGGGACATCTTCAAGGAGCGTGGCAAGTTAAAGAGGAGCTTGATACGCCTCCAACGTATCTATAATTTATGAAGTATTCATGCTATTATATTATCAACCTTGGATGTTTTATATGCATTTATATGCTATTTTATATGATTTTTGGGACTAACCTATTAACCTAGTGCCCAGTGCCAGTTTCTGTTTTTTTCCTTGTTTTTGAGTTTTACAGAAAAGGAATATCAAACGGAGTCCAATTGACGTGCCAATTTTTGATGATTTTTTATGGACCAAAAGAAGACCCCGGAGTAAAAGAGTTGGGCTAGGAGAGTCCCGGGGCGTCCATGAGGGTGGGGGGTGCGCCCACCCCCCAGGCGCGTGGGCCTGCCTCGTGGACGCCTCGGGCACCTCCTTGACGTGAGACCGACGCCAAAAATTCCTATAAATACAGAAACCTCGGAAAATTAACCTAGATCGAGAGTTCCACTGCCAGATGCCTCCATAGCCACTGAAAACCAATCTAGGCCCTCTCTGGCACCCTGCCGGAAGGGGCCATCATCACCGGAGGGCATGTAGGAGGATCCCAGAGGGGCCATCATCACCATGAAGGCCAAGGACCAGAGGTGAACCTCTCCCCATCCAGGGGCAGGCCATGGAGGAGGAAGCACAAGGGGGAGAATTCTCTTCCTCTCTCTTTGTGGCACCGGAGTGCCATCGAGAGGGGATTCATCGCCGCGGTGATCGTCTTCATCAACATCACCATCCTCATCTCTTTTACGCGGTCCACTCTCCCGCACCCCGCTGTAATCCCTACTTGAACATGGTGCTTTATGCCACATATTATGATCCAATGATGTGTTTCCATCCTATGATGTTTTGAGTAGATATCCTTTTTCTTTGGGTTGATTGATGATCTAGATTGGTATGAGTTGTATGTTTTACTTTGGTGATGTCCTATAGTGCCCTCCGTGTCGCACAAGTGTGAGGGATTCCCGCTATAGGGTGTTGCAATACGTTTATGATTCGCTTATAGTGGGTTGCGTGAGTTACTGAAACACAAACCTGAGTAAGGCGGTTGTTGCGTATGGCATAAAGAGGACTTGATGCTTTAATGCTATGGTTGGGTTTTACCTTAATGATCTTTAGTAGTTGCGGATGCTTGCTAGAGTTCCAATCGTAAGTGCATATGATCCAACTAGAGAAAGTATGTTAGCTTATGCCTCTCCCTCATATGAAACTGCAATAGTGATTACCGGTCTTGTTAACGTTTGCCTAGGACAATTCCGCACACCGATCCACCATTATTCCACACTCGCTATTTATAATATTTAGTAATATATTCTAACTTCATGATAACAGCACCTACTTTTATATTTTAGCTCTCCATATCATACAAAGTTATCCTCTTCATACCCACAACATAGTTTTATCTCTCGTTGCTAGTTGGAAGCAAACGTTCGGTGTACGTAGAGTCGTATTAGTGGCAGATAGGGCTTGAGAGAATATTGATCTTACCTTTAGCTCCTTGTGGGTTCGACACTCCATGCTTATCACTTCCACCTTTGGAAATTACTATGATGATTCCTTGCCCTTGGGGATTATCAGAGCTGCACCGAACCTGTAAAACGAGCTTTGGTAAGTAACACCCTTTCAATTACTTTCGTT
The DNA here is from genome assembly GCF_018294505.1 of Triticum aestivum. Taxonomy (NCBI): domain Eukaryota; kingdom Viridiplantae; phylum Streptophyta; class Magnoliopsida; order Poales; family Poaceae; genus Triticum; species Triticum aestivum. The sequence goes on along the minus strand of NC_057806.1, from coordinate 330,824,245 downwards.
AGCCTCGTGTTCTTTGATGTGTATATGTTTTAGTTTCCATTTCTCTTAAGCCTCGTGTTCTTCGATTTTTCATAAGAAGAGTCTTAATTGTCCTAATGCTTTCGTTTTTAGCTTGATGTAGGAAGTGGGTGTTCTCACCTTGTAGTCTGTTTTTATTTTTTTTCCTTTCGAATTCACTTCTCCCAGTTCTGTTTATCTGGCTTCTACTAAATGGATCTGGGTTGCTCTGAGTATTGATCTAAAAAAGAAGTAATTTCATGTCAGGATGCAGTTCCTACGAGGAGGGAAGTATGGTCAACCTCGAGATCATGTTTCCAGAATGAGGCTGGATTACACACAAGGTGCCAGTTCCCTAATGATGCTGGATTAGACACAAGGTGCAAATTCCCAGATGATGCTGGATTACACACAAGCCAGGTGGAGTCGTCAGCTGTTCGTGTCCTCGTGGCTCTAGTAAAGGCTGAATGAAAGTGTGCAGCAGCCCTTGAGAATGTAGCTGAGTTCCTGAAGAAGCGAAAAGAGCAATCAGATGCTCTCTTCACCCATGCCAAAGAAGATATGGAAGAAGCCAGAAATAAGCTAGCAGAGGCAGAGCAGGCTAGGTATCTCCTGCTATCTAAAACTATTGCCAATACAAAATTTCCTTCGTAGTAGCTAGGTTCAAATGTTTATCCAGTCAGCATGCCTGTTGTGATGTCCGTGCATCTACTGATGTGGCACAATTTTTTTGAGTCATGTAATAACATCAATTACTTCCCAAACAATAACAGACGAAGCATTGGACATGGTATAGTTCGCGCGCAAGCCGACATTCCAAGTTCAACTTCCACATCAAACTCATGTTCACAGATATCTCCACAATCATACATAATGTCCACAACCATGATTCACTTCAAAGCCAAAAAAATTGAGGAGAGTTATGAATAAAGAAAAACCCTCTAGTTCCTGCTACCAGTGCGAGCACAACAAGTCAAGACCATGCGTAATTAATTATATTTTGGTCATTTTTGTGTTCAAAAATGCCGGCCGGCTCGCGGAAGGACGTGTTGCGGGCACACGCGCGGATTCAATGAAGGCAGGCGGGGCAGTCTGAAGCCGGTTGCATGCGGCGAGGAGGCGTGTTCAGTCGGGCCTGTAGCGAGTGGGGCCCTCTTGGCCGGCATGCTGGTTCAATGCCTGCGCTATGAGAGGTCACATCCGTGTCAGAGCAATCACTCCCCGTAGTCCTTTTTTGTTTGCGTATAACAAAATCTCATTTTCCATTCACATTTTACAAGTAAAATTCATGGACAAACTTTGACCCAAAATACGATGGGGACTAGTAAACCAGAATGGAGGTAGTAGTTTTTTTTTAATCAAAGAAGGGTTTCCCCCTTCCGGTTTTCATTACTGAAAACCAACATCTAAATCTAAACCATAGTATTTGCCCTAGAACTACCAGGTTCAACATCTCGCAACATAAAACCATACAACCATACGCCAAGGAGGTACGTAGTACTATGAATTCCATTTTCGCTCCATACCAATCGTTCTTAAAACTACTTAGTACTTATAACGCGCCATTGAAAATCGGAACTCTTAACCCCGCTAAAAAATGATATTTTAAATGTGGCTACTCGATCTGTGGCAACTGGCGAGCCACCGCCTCCAAGCCGTTCACCTGTGGTCCCGACCATCAACTCCTACGGATCAAATTATCACGCGAGCTGACTATTCCTACAAAGGTGTGCTCCACCACGTACCCGGTACCCGCGAATGCATCTATCGTGCACCTAGGGTTTTAGGGTTTATTTGTTAACGTTGCCTTTACGTAACACTCATGTGTGCGAGACAGCGAGAGACCGACTGCGTGTGTGCGCCTCTTCTCTTCGTATATGTACTCCACCGTTTGTCTGGTGTCCAAAAAATTATAATAACTACTAGCAATGTGCCAATGCGTTGCCACACGATCAGAGTAGATTAATACATATTCCCCGATTTGATAGAAAAAAATTCTAGTTTTGAAATACGTATATCACTAAAAAATGTTATGTTTCACTCAAAATATATTCCTTTGGAGGTTTTGATGAGATAAGGGAGGAATGTTGTTGGTTTCAAGATTCGAGAAGTGGTATATGTCTAATTTCTACTCTTAGTAGCAAGATGCCCGTGCGTTGCATGGAACATCAAGATCTTGTGGGAGAAAAGGATGAATGAGGGAAGGCCTTATCTGCAAATGTGGAGAGGAGTGCGGGTAAATTGCCATAGTTTTGTTCCTATCTGTCAGATATAAATCGGATGGCCTATATTGCAGGATGGCAGGCCCACCATCATCACCAACTCTGTTTTATCCCTACTCTTATAAAAAGCATAGTCGGTGATGACCGTGTGCCTACCATCCTGCAATATAGGCCGTCCGATCTATATCTGACGGATAGGAAGGTAACTATGGCAATTTTGCAAAAAGATACACACACCCCTCTCCACACTTGCAAATAAGGCCTTCCCTTGTTCATCCTTTTCTCCCACAAGATAAACTACTCATACAAATGCATCTTCATGTTCCGTGCAACGCATGGGCATCTGGCTAGTTGTTGCAAAAAGCCCGTGTGTGTGTGAGAGAGAGGGAGAGAGGAGGAGGACAGAGTGCATGTGTGACAAAGACACAAAGAGTGTGTGTGCGAGAGGTATCAGCTTCAAATTAGGCAATAGTGTGTGTGTGCACGATCAAGAGGGCGTGTCTCAAGAAAGGAAGAAAAATCTACATAGATACAAGGAGCGGGAGAGAGACATGTATGCGATAGTGGAAGCACGAGTGTGTGGGTGTATAAACCTATCTAGGGGCTAGTCGATAAATGTTTGTGAGATAAATACGAGTCGGGGGTGCGAAAGCGAGAGTTTTGTGTGTGAGAGAGAGACGGTAGTCGGGAAGGGAAGTGGAAGTAGGAGTTGTGTGTGTGAGAGAGAGGGGGGAGTTTGTCTGATCGGGAAACAAATGAATAATGTCAGTCTGGGAAGGAGACGAAAAGGAGACCGCAACAAATGTTGTGTCTATAGGAGAGAGAGAGAGAGTAATTTTAGTGGTATGATTCATATCTAGAGACATATAGGGTGTGTGAGAGAATCCCACAGAGAGAAAGACAAAGTGAAAGATGAGTGGAGACTGTGTGTGTGGCGGTGAAAAAGAAAGCTTAGGTACCTAGTGATACGAGAAAACAGTAGAGACATGAGAGATAATGAAAACCGTGTAATGTATAATGATAGGGAGAGTGTGATACTTCTCAAGGGAGACGTTGGGAGACCATGTTTGCGAGGATAGGAGAAACATGAAGTGAGCGTGCGGGTGAGCTGGAGAAAAGAGAGTGACAGCTACATGAAGGAGCATGCATGGGAGAGAGATGGGCGTGAAATGAGTGAACATAGAAGGGATTAAAATATTTCAATTCGAGATGATGATACATGTAATCCATACTCGAACCAAAATTGATCTATCAAACATGCATACTCATATGAATTCACGCGCATCTATGTTATTTAATATGTATATATTACTGATCCATACATTTTAGTAGAACATAATTTGGTTTAATTTTTTGAAATCAACCTTATGATTTTGAGATTATTGTATTTGTAAATCATATTATACATATAAAGGAGCAGAATTCTTTGTTGTGCTTTTGAAAGTATATATATAAAAAATGATGTATATAATTCCAATCGAAAATGGATCCCGCCCGAAAAAAATTAGAATACAAACGGGATTCGAATTGAGTTGGCACGGTAAACGTGCACTCTGCAAAATTTGAACGAAGCGGGGAAAGTCGCAGTAACCGCCCGAAACCAAAATCTGTGAGATGGAAATTACTACTGCCTATCCCTGCCACGCAAAGCCTATCTGCTCGATTTCTATATGTTTCAATAGGGGTAGGTTTGTAATTTCACTCAAACGTGACATAACCGCCTCTCACCCGGATTCACACACGGTGGGCGCCAAAACACAGTGTGTCCTCGGCCGAAATCGACTCCCTCCCCGATTCATACATGGTGGGCGCCAAAAACAAACTCTCGTCGGCAAATATTCAGTGTATGCGAGATTACCGTCCTATCCCCAACCGACTAATATTGCTGTGATGTAGGAAATTTGAAACGGGGGCTAAGTTTGTAAATTTCCTCGCATTTGAGACAAGCGCGCCCTCAAGACATGGTTCCCCCTTCCTCTCCACCTCCATTTCCCCATTCATACTCCGTGGGCGCCAAAACACCCTCTCCACCCCAGCCTCCTCCGTCCGCAACCCATCCACCGCCGTCCTCCTCCACCATGCCGGATCTGATACCCCGATGCCGCCGTCCATTACAAGAGATCGACCTCTCATCCACGGCTTCGGACTGGGATCCTTGCATCGCGTCCTCTCACTTCATCCCCGCCGTCGTCCACCTTGCCAGCGCTGCTCCTACGACCGTCTCGTCCACCACGCCTCGCCGCCACCATCTACCCTCCTAGATCTGCTTCCACGCCGCCGACAGCAATCGCTACCGCAACACCGTCAAATTCTCAGCAGATGCATACACGGCGCCGCACCAGAGGCAGTACTCTTTCGTATCTGCTCAACTTATTTATCGCAGCAAGAAAATAGATCGCCACTGCTTTACTCTAATTTCTTGTCCATCACTTACTTGCTAGTTGAAAGCAAACATTGGTTGCGAAGTTGCCTTTGTCCGGTTTGCACCTTCAGATCCACCATGGCACTCTCAACACTATACTCCCAATGCTTATGGTTTTCCCCTTTTATATTCCACACTAGTTAAATCACAGTAGACTAAATTTCAAAATTGGGTCAGTCGATTTTTCAGAGCTCGCCGGAGTTTGCTAGCGCGAACGAAGGGGCTCGGGTGGGGACTTTGGTTGTGGGGGGCGGTGGTGGGGGCTCGCCGAACGAAGAAAACTCGATGCGGGTGGGGGCGGGGGTGGGGGTGGGTGGGGGTGGCGGAGGAACATAGGCGGTGGGGGCCGGTGGTCCGGCCGGCGGCCCGTGTAGTGTTCTGTATGGAAAGAATCAGAGATGAGGAAGAAGAAGGGTTAGGAGACGTAGGATCTTCATCCAACCGCCTGAAATGGCCGACTGACCCAAATGACAAAAGTCACGCGACTTGCATGCAGACATGCCTTTATATTCGGTACCATCATCATACCTGCTTAACACTGCTCCTGAATCCATCAAGCTAAACAATGTGCCACTCATAATTCCAAACTTGTTGCTCAAGTACGAGTCGGATATGATGTTGATATTACTAAAACAGATAACATTTAATTGGTCAGCTAATGTTCCTACTTTAGTTTCGAAAAAGCACGTGCACCACATATAGAGAGACAACAGGGGGTTGCTTTCTTAATGCGCTCTGGTTCATCATGTGTGGGCACTGCGCAACGAACATTTTATTATCCAAAATCTACTTGCTCTTCTTTAGCATGTTCCTCTTCCGTTCTTCTTTAATAAGTACTCTCTCCGTTCCTAAATACAAGTCTTTGTATAGATTCCACCATGGACTACATATGGAGCAAAATGAGTGAATCTACACTCTAAAATGTATCTGGATACATCTGTATGTGATCCATAGTGGAAGTCTCTACCAAGACTTATATTTTCGAATGGAGGGAGTATGATAGTAGTATAATATGTTCCTTGTAGTGAAGATGAGCAGGGACATTTGGAGTGTAGAGGTCTATACGGTCGGTTGGTATGGACACTTTGAACTCTTCGGGCCTCTTTGATTTGTACGATTTTGTAAACATGGGAATAAGATTTGTGGTGGCCTGCCCACTTGAATCCTATAAGAATAGCAAGGAAATGCGGAGAGCTGTGTTGCCTTTGAGAGTTACACTGATATTAATAGTACCGCACCTTCAGTTGAAGAGAGCTGGTATCCGAAGCCTTTCTATCCGTACCGGCAATACTAGCACATATATTCTAGCAAGTTCCACTTTGCTGATTTTACTCTGATGCTTACTGTTTTTCCGTTATATCTACACTATGATCTGTGTAGCTGCTTTGTGTCGCACTAACAGTAGTCCACTCTTGAAGCTAAACACCGCAATGACTTACAAAATTGGCACCAAGGCATTGAGTGCCATTTTGGATGCAATGCAACTCATACGCTCCCCACCTGTTGATTCTTGTTCAAAATATGATCCTAATGACTATTCTAACCTCAAGGAGTCAAAGGCAGATGGTCTGTCCTGTTCACCCATCAAGGTGCCTGTTCTAATTTGGCAAGGTTTTATTGATTTCGCGTATCTTTCATATGTTGTCTTGCATTTCTTCTACTTTGTTGCACCACCATCTGCTTAGTTTACTCATCATATATGTCGAGATGCCATGCCCATCCATTATCAATACATTTTCCATCTGTCATCATACCATGTTTTTCCTCTCAAATGTTGTTCTTGTGCATCAGACATCAAAAAGGAAGAGGGTGATCGCCGAACCTGAAGGAGCACCAGCAAAGTCCTTGAAAAACGTGGTTGTGCCGGAGAAATCAGACAACACCCCACTTATATTGGCTGTACAACCAATGACACAAAACATAGGACCGACTCTAGCAGACTGTACCCATACTTCATTGGCCACACCACTAGCCGCACCACACAGGACCTGCACTCCAGCAAAAGGTATGTCGATTTTAGTTGCCATAGCACCAGCCGTACCATAGAAAAATCCCACTTCAGCAAAAAGTACAGCAAGTCCACCGGCCGAAGACCTATCCCAACTACAGCGATGGCCAATTCCTGCAGATTGGAACCCCATTCCAGTTATTCCCAGTTTAAAAGACAATGCTTTCAATGTTGTTTGGGACTACGTGCAAATATTCCCATCATGGGAAGATTATAGTGAAGACAAACACCATTTTCACATCTTCCTGTCCCACTTACGTGTAAGTGCTATTATTCATGGTGATTATTTTACTATTTTCTACTGATTGAACACATCAATGATTTACATTACATTGTTGTAAGTAGGCGAGGGTCAATCTGGATAGTCATGATGAGCAAAGCTTGCTTGCACTTTTCAAGGAAGCATTGCAGCAGTATTGGTGTTACCTGAGGAAATCACACTTTGATGGCAAGTCTATAAACGAATTTCTGGTGAAGTCTCCTATGCTAAATTTAGAAGACATTTAATAGAAAAACCTTGTTATGCACTGGCCTTGTTCCGAGGATGAGGTACTGTCTATGATATCGCATGACAATTTGAACTTATACTTTTCCGCATGTGCCTTATGGATCTTTTTTACAGGAAATCTGCACGAAAAAGAATTTCGGTTTGAAAAGAACAACAGAATATCGCAAATATGCTTCCCGCTGCTTTGCTCTTGTTAGTACATGTTGTCATGTATCACTGTACTTGCATACATACCTGTTTCATTATGTGACAACAGTATGCATGAGAGCTTGCTTATCAATTGTTTGCTCCAAGTTATCTGATCTGTATGAATGGTTACATTAGTTGAGAATATATCCAATGCCAATGAATTTTTTTAGATCTGCATTGTTCTTGTAAGTACCTGCTTTCCTTTATCAGTGTACTTATATTGACAGGTAGTTGTTCATGTACCATCACTCTGCAGCTTATTTTCCTTTGCCCTCCACTTTCTACACATAAGATCTATATTTACTCTTACCATAAGGTTGGATAACACTGATGGTACTGAAGAAGTATAGCTCTGCATTGCTCTTGGCTGTACCTTTTGCCTGTATCGTTGTACTTACATTTATAGCTACTTGGTTATGTAGCATCACTCTTCATCTTATCTTAAATATTCTCCATTTTTTCTTATATTGTCACATCTATATTTACTCTTAACAAAATGTAGAATAAAGGCAATGCTTATGAAGAAGATTCTGTGGTAAACTTCTTGAATTGCCCCCCCCATCAGCATGGACAAGGGTTTTATAGAGCCTGCCTTCACCAATAATGTAAGTTTGTCCTTCTCAAGCCTTCAAACTTTGTTGTGTATATTTGGTTAGGCATGACTGGAATAGTTGTTTATTTTTGGTGTTTGCATTAAATTGCATGTTTAAAGTTTATTATGTAGTTCATAAACAAAAGTTTGTCCTTCTCAATTTAAGTTTTCAGTTGTACAACCAAGTTCCTTCTTCATACCATGTAAATTAAACTATATAGAGCAAGTGATCTTCTTTTTGCACTGCATGTATGCTTCTGTTCTTGATCCGTAATCCAGTGGTGTGGTGAACCTACCCACTACAACACAATGTCATATTCTGCAATGTCTTAACTATGAACAATGTCATATCATTCTACTATTATTTAAAATGTCTCTTTATTTGCCAATCTGAAATGGGATAAATTGATAGCACACAGATGTCTACTACACAACCTTCTTCTTGTAGACGTTGTTGGGCCTCCAAGTGCAGAGGTTTGTAGGACAGTAGCAAATTTCCCTCAAGTGGATGACCTAAGGTTTATCAATCCGTAGGAGGCATAAGATGAAGATGGTCTCTCTCAAACAACCCTGCAACCAAATAACAAAGAGTCTCTTATGTCCCCAACACACCCAATACAATGGTAAATTGTATAGGTGCACTAGTTCGGTGAAGAGACGATGATACAAGTGCAATATGGATGGTAGATAAAGATTTTTGTAATCTGAAAATATAAAAAACAGCAAGGTAACAAATGATAAAAGTGAGCACAAACGATATTGCAATGCGTTGAAACAAGGCCTAGGGTTCATACCTTCACTAGTGCAAGTTCTCTCAACAATAATAACATAATTGGATCATATAATTATCCCTCAACATGCAATAAAGAGTCACTCCAAAGTCACTAATAGTGGAGAACAAATGAAGAGATTATGGTAGGGTACGAAACCACCTCAAAGTTATCCTTTCTGATCGATCTATTCAAGAGTCCGTAGTAAAATAACATGATGCTATTCTTTCCGTTCAATCTATCATAGAGTATGCATCACACAATCTCAGATTCATCTATTCAACGAACCCAAAGAACTTCAAAGAGTGCCCCAAAGTTTCTACCGGAGAGTCAAGACGAAAACGTGTGCCAAACCCTATGCATAAGTTCACGAGGTCATGGAACTCGCAAGTTGATCACCAAAACATACATCAAGTGGATCACATGATATCCCATTGTCACCACATATAAGCACGTGCAAGACATACATAAAGTGTTCTCAAATCCTTAAAGACTCAATCCGATAAGATAACTTCAAAGGGAAAACTCAATACATTACAAGAGAGTAGAGGGGGAGAAACATCATAAGATCCAACTATAATAGCAAAGCTCGCGATACATAAAGATCGTACCACCTCAAGAACACGAGAGAGAGAGAGAGAGATCAAACACATAGCTACTGGTACATACCCTCAGCTCCGAAGGGGAACTACTCTCTCCTCATCATGGAGAGCGCCGGGATGATGAAGATGCCCACCGAAGAGGGATTCCCCCCTCCGGCAGGGTGCCGGAACAGGTCTAGATTGGTTTTCGGTGGCTACGGAGGCTTCTGGCGGCGGAACTCCCGATCTAGGTTTCTTTCTGGAAGTTTGGGTTTTATAAGAGGTGTTGGAGTCGGGGACAAGTCAGGGGGGTTCCCGAGGCGGCCACTAGGCAGGGGGCGCGCCCAGGGGGGTAGGGCGCGCCCCCACCCTCGTGGTGGCCTTGGGACTCTTCTGGCCCACCTCTGGTACTCCGTTGGCTTCTTCTGGTCCAAAAATGATCTCCGTGAAGTTTCAGGTCAATTGGACTCCGTTTGATTTTCCTATTTTGCGATAGTTAAAAACAAGGAAAAAACAGAAACTAGCACTGGGCTCTAGGTTAATAGGTTAGTCCCAAAAATCATATAAAATAACATATTAATGCATATAAAACATCCAAGGTTGGTAATATAATAGCATGGAACGATAAAAAATTATAGATACGTTGGAGACGTATCAAGCATCCCCAAGCTTAATTCCTGCTCGTCCTCGAGTAGGTAAATGATAAAAACAGAATTTTTGATGTGGAATGCTACCTAACATACTTATCCATGTAATTCTCTTTATTGTGGCAAGACTATTCAGATCCGAAAGATTCAAGACAAAAGTTCAATATTGACATAAAAATAATAATACTTCAAGCATACTAACTAAGCAATCATGTCTTCTCAAAATAACACGGCCAAAGAAAATTATCCCTAAAAAATCATATAGTCTGGATATGCTCTATCTTCATCACACAAAATATTTAAATCATGCACAACCCCGATGACAAGCCAAGAAATTGTTTCATACTTTTGATGTTCTCAAACTTTTTCAATCTTCACGCAATACATGAGCATGAGCCATGGACATAGCACTATAGGTGGAATAGAATGGTGGTTGTGGAGAAGACAAAAAGGAGAAGATAGTCTCACATCAACTAGGCGTATCAACGGGCTATGGAGATGCCCATCAATAGATATCAATGCGAGTGAGTAGGAATTGCCATGAAACGGATGCACTAGAGCTATAAGTGTATGAAAGCTCAACAAAAGAAACTAAGTGGGTGCGCATCCAACTTTCTTGCTCACGGAGACCTAGGGAAATTTGAGGAAGCCCATCGTTGGAATATACAAGCCAAGTTCTATAATGAAAAATTCCCACTAGTATATGAAAGTGACAACATAGTAGACTCTCTATCATGAAGATCATGGTGCTACTTTGAAGCACAAGTGTGGTAAAAGGATAGTAGCATTGCCCCTTCTTTCTTTTTCTCTCATTTTTGTTTTTTTATTTGGGCCTTTTCTCTTTTTTATGGCCTCTTTTTTTTCGTCTGGAGTCTCATCCCAACTTGTGGGGGAATCATAGTCTCCATCATCCTTTTGTCACTGGGACAATGCTCTAATAATGATGATCATCACACTTGTTTTTACTTACAACTCAAGAATTACAAATCGATACTTAGAACAAAATATGACTATGTGAATGCCTCCGGCGGTGTACCGGGATATGCGATGACTCAAGAGTGACATGTATGAAAGATTCTGAACGGTGGCTTTGCCACAAATACGATGTCAACTACATGATCATGCATGGCAATATGACAATGATGAAGCGTGTCATAACAACGGAACGGTGGAAAGTTGCATGGCAATATATCTCAGAATGGCTATGGAAATTCCATAATAGGTAGGTATGGTGGCTGTTTTGAGGAAGGTATATGGTGGGTTTATGGTACCGGCGGAAGTTGTGCGGTACTAGAGAGGCTAGCAATGTTGGAAGGGTGATGGTGCGTATAATCCATGGACTCAACATTAGTCATAAAGAACTCACATACTTATTGCAAAAATCTATTAGTTATCGAAACTAAGTACTACGCGCATGCTCCTAGGGGGATAAATTGGTAGGAAAAGACCATCGCTCGTCCCCGACCGCCACTCATAAGGAAGACAATCAATAAATAAATCATGCTCCGACTTCATCACATAACGGTTCACCATACGTGCATGCTATGGGAATCACAAACTTCAACACAAGTATTTCTCAAATTCACAACTACTCAACTAGCATGACTCTAATATCACCATCTTCATATCTCAAAACAATCATCAAGTATCAAACTTCTCATACTATTCAATGCACTTTATATGAAAGTTTTTATTATATCCCTCTTGGATACCTATCATATTAGGACTAAATTCATAACCAAAGCAAACTACCATGTTGTTTAGAGACTCTCAAAATGATATAAGTGAAGTACAAGAGTTCATCTATTTCTTCAAAATAAAACCACCGCCGTGCTCTAAAAAGATATAAGTGAAGCACTAGAGCAAATGACAAACTACTCCAAAAGATATAAGTGAAGATCAATGAGTAGTCGAATAATTATGCAACTATGTGAATACTCTCTAAAATTTAATAATTTCAGATCTTGGTATTTTACTCAAACAGCAAGAAAAACAAAATAAAATAAAATGACGCTCCAAGCAAAACACATATCATGTGGTGAATAAAAATATAGCTCCAAGTAAAGTTACCGATGAACGAAGACGAAAGTGGGGATGCCTTCCGGGGGTCCCCAAGCTTAGGCTCTTGGTTGTCCTTGAATATTACCTTAGGGTGCCTTGGGCATCCCCAAGCTTAGGCTCTTGCCACTCCTTATTCCATAGTCCATCGAATCTTTACCCAAAACTTGAAAACTTCACAACACAAAACTTAACAGAAAACTCGTAAGCTCCGTTAGTATAAGAAAATAAATCACCACTTAGGCACTGTTGTGAACTCATTATTTATTTATATTGGTGTAATATCTAATATATTCCAACTTCTCTATGGTTCATACCCTCCGATACTACTCATAGATTCATCAAAATAACCAAACAACACAATGAAGAAGTATATTGCGGAGTATGTAGCAGTTTGTGATGTATGTCAGAGAGTGAAGGCAGAGCATCTAAAGCCAGCAGGATTGCTACAACCATTGTCGATACCCGAATGGAAGTGGGATAATCTAGGCATGGATTTTATCACGGGATTGCCCAGGACTCGTTCAGGCTATGACTCGATATGGGTTGTAGTCGATCATTCAACGAAAGTAGCTCATTTCATCCCAGTGAAGACCACTTACACCAGTGCTTAGTTAGCAAAGATATACATGACCAGGATCATATGTTTGCATGGAGTTTCAAGGACCATTGTATCAGATAGAGGAACCCAGTTTACCTCAAAGTTTTGGAATCGGTTGCATGAAACTTTGGGAACCAGGCTAGAGTTCAGTACAGCTTTTCACCCGCAGACAGATGGACAGACTGAGAGAGTCAATCAGATTCTGGAGGACATGTTGAGAGCTTGTGCACAAGATTATGGATCTAGTTGGGACGATAATTTGCCTTACGCAGAGTTATCTTACAACAAGAACTATCAAGCCAGTTTGAAAATGGCCCCTTTCGAAGCATTGTACGGAAGGAGGTGCAGAACACCGTTGTTGTGGGATGAAGTTGGAGACCGACAGTTGTTTGGACCAGATTTGATTAAAGAGTCTGAAGAGAAGGTTAAGCTGATTCGCGATAGACTCAAGGTAGCCCAATCCATACAAAAGAACTATGCGGATTCTAAACGCAAGGTGACAGTTTACCAAGTTGGAGACAGAGTGTATCTTCGTGTATCCCCACTCCGAGGAGTGAAGCGTTTTGGAGTTAAGGGAAAGTTAGCACCATGTTTTGTGGGACCATACAAAGTTCTGGAACGTATGGGAGAAGTTGCTTACAAGTTGTAATTGCTCGAAGGATTGTCAGGAGTTCACGGTGTGTTCCACGTTTCTCAGTTGAATAAGTGCCACACTGAGATGGCTCATATTCCTCTGAGAGATACAGTTCCCCTGGAAGCAATTCAGTTAGACAGTGATTTGACCTACAAGGAGAAGCCAGTTAAGAATCTCGAGTTTGCCAATCGAGTCACACGCAGCAAAGTTATCAAGTTTTGCAAGGTTCAGTGGAGCCACCATACCAAAGTTGAAGCTACCAGGGAACGAGAGGAAGACCTACGGAAGGATCACCCTCACCTATTTTCTAGCCAACCCGAATCTCGAGGGCGAGATTCATCTTAAGGGGGGTAGGTTTGTAACATCCCAGCTTTTCCATTTGGAATGTTATACATTAGATCATCATTGCATATCATATTTTATTGCATTTTTGGCTTGATCCTAGAAATTCTACGCAACTCAAGGACCCATGGAGAGAGTTGGGAATTTCGTTATTTTCATATTTGAGTTTTTCTCGAATTTTGAAAAGAGGATCATTTGATTTTAATTATTTTCTCTTCGAACATTTCTTTTAGCAAAAATAAAAGAGAGAGGATAAAATGACTTCCTCAAAATAAAGAAATATTGGAGATTTAATGTTAAAATCAAATAAGAATTTTATTCGGATTTTTATCGCTATTTTATTTGAATTAGGAACAATATGCGTTTTTCAAAATTGCATTAGAGTTCCAAATAAATGTTCACCTTGTCCGGTAGATTTTTAGAGGATGGGGAAAATTTATTTTAGGATTTTTGGAGTCCGTTTAGTATTTCTTTTATTTGTTTTTCTACGTGGAATATTTTTTAAAAACCGACTTTGGGTCGTATCCGCCCGGGGGGGCTTTATAAGCCGCCGAGGCCGCAGCCCCACAACCCACTCCAGCCTGCCTCCCGCTGCCCCACCGCCGACCCGCCGGAGCCGCGCCTCCGCCTCGCCACTCCGCCGCCGTCGCCGGAGTCCCCCCCCCCCCCCCCCCGCCGCCGGTTTTCTTTGACTGGTTTGGCTTTTTGGTAAAAATCTAGATGTGTTTTTTTTATTTAGATCGGTTTCTTTCGGCTTAGTTATATAGCGGACTTTCGTCCGTACGTTCGTTAGCCGCAGATAGCGAACATTCATTCGTTAGTCTGTTCTACAGTTTTTATTTTTCTCGGATTTTTCGCGATTATTTCTGATCGCGATTTCTGATCCGATTTTCGTTTTAGTTTATCTTTTCGCTCGTTTATCGGAATTAGGCGATTCAAGTGCCTAGAGTTTCGTCTCGAAGCCCTCTTTCTGTCTAATCAACTTAAACAAGTTTTTGCTACTGTAAAATTTGACTTTAGTCCAAATTAGTAATCGAAGCTTGTTTCTTTCGCAGTTTGAGTTTTGTTGCTTCGTTTGATTTGATTATTTTTGCAAACTGAAGTTCTTAAGTTGAACTTTCTGGTTAGACCTTCTTATTTGAGTTTTACCCGTGCATCTTGCTTGATTGCTTATTGTATGCTTGTTTGATTGCGATAGAGTAGCCGGAGTGCGAAGCGTGCTACTATGAGTCTCTAGGTTTCACGGATCATCAGCAAGGCAAGTAACACTTTGATCATACCTTTTTACTACCCAGTTTTATTGCATTAGATCAATCCTCAAACAATTGCATGGTTAGCATCTGAATAAATTGTGGGTTGGTAAGTAGATGATGTAGTACCTATTCACCTGTTTATTATCAAACCTATGGGAGTTACTTCTATGTTGCTTATATTGCTATGCTATACTTGTAGACGTGGATTGGGTGAGTGAATCCATGATAGATGTGAGTTTATTAATTAATGGTTAACTTAAGGTGGCTTTAATACACATCTGGGTGGATTGAGACACATGGGGAATCCAGTGTTGTCTGTATTTTTGGAAATCCCGGGGTACCGTGTGATTCTCCTATGGACTGCCACCCAGGCTCACTGGGATCATAAGATTATTCATGCTGGAAACTTCCGTGTGCAGCCACATGCCATTATGGGCTCTGGCATAGTTGATTAAGTTGTGGGAAACCTTTCAATGATGGGCTAGCAGATGTAGGGGAATTGTAGGTGTACATGCCTATCTATCGATTAAGTGGACCTCTTCGGAAAGATCGTGTCTCGGTCATCCGTTTATCAAACATTATGTAGTGCGAGAAATCCAATGGAGGAGATCGAGTGTTGTGGGGAAAAGTGCACAAACCTCTGCAGAGTGTACAAACTAATCATGGTTAGCCGTGTCCTCGGTTATGGACATCTTGAGTATCTAGCTCTTGGATTATCATGTTGATATCATCACTTTATTTAATTAACTGGTTGGGTTAATGATTACTTTAATTGGGATTGAGATGGGGCTTACCATTCTCAATGTTTTTCAACAAACTTTGTAGTTAAATAAAATATATTCCTTTGTTGTAGGGAAAAATTGGCTTTCCGCAAAACATATTAACCATACAGCCTCCACCGGCCATATATGCATATAGTGATAGCTTCATTCTGTTTATTACTCTCTTGTGTTACATTGCCAGCATATTCCATGTGCTGACCCGTTTCAGGCTGCAACGTATCATGTTGCAGACTTTTCAGATGATGAGTAAGGAGCCTTAGGTTGTGGTCTTTCACTCAGTGATGCCGTTGGAGTTGATGGACTCACTTTATCTTCCAAGCCTTCCGTTGTTATTGTATTAGATGGCCTTAAGAAATATTTATTGTAATAAGTTCTCCTTTGAGACATTCGATGTAATAAGTGTGTGATTGCTACTCTATTATAAATCCTCAAGTACTGTGTGTGTCAGCATTACCGATCTAGGGATGACACTGATGCATAGAGATCAGACTGTTTAAGGTCTGGTCGCTACAAGATGGTATGAGAGCACACGCTCACTGTAGGACACAACCACTAAGCTAAATCCCTAGATCACTACTCTCTTCTCATTTCTGACTCCTCTCCATTTTTTCTACTCTTTAGGATGGCGGACGCAAGGAACAAGTTTGCACAACTGGATGAAGAAGCACCTTTTGGACGACACTTGAAGGAAGTCACTAAGTACCTGAACATTGGAATACCAAGCTTCGCCGGGACTTACAACGCCACTTTACCAGAAGAGGAGCGCTGGATGATTCAAGTTCAAGTTCCCGGAAGGACATTCACGCCAGTCACTGAGCCCATAGAGTTTTCCTTTGATGCACCAACCTGGAGTCTAGGAAAGAGTATGGCAGCCCACATCACCATGGGACACATTGGAGAAGTTTACCACAAGGATCTTAAGGATACTATCTACCAGATTTGTGGGCGCCGAGATGAGCAATGGGAGATGATCAACACCAGGAAGGATAGATTGATTGCAGCTTTCATCCAGGAGTTCAAGCAGCACATACGTCGCCAGGAGAACCAGATGTGCGCAGGGATGATAGATCTGAAGAAGGCGATGACAAGGATCACTGAGCTGGAGGAAGAACTCAAGGCTACTCGCGAAGATTATGAGGAGGAAATCATCATACTAGTGGAGAAGAATGACGACCTAACAAGGAAGCTGGGAGTATTCATGGGAGACCCCGTGCTAGGAGGAGAAGATGACAATTCCACTTGCTCGGAGAACTACATCATCATTGACGACACCGACTCGGACCCTGATGATAGCGATGATGACTATGCTGATGAAGCTGGAGCAGATATCATGGAGTCTTCGACCGATCAATTTTTCTAGTCGACCACCACATCAGTAGTTGTATTCCTCCATGTATATAGAATAGTCCGAGCACTTTTGTAACGATAGTTCTAGACCGATTGTATGCCCTTGCTTGATTAATTGAGTGATATGTTTGTGTTTGTCTCATGTGCATATGGGTAGTGTTTTCTCACTAGACCTCATTCTATTCTATTCTCTTCCCTCTAAATCCTCAAATGCCTCCGAGACGTGACCCCAGATTTACCTTTCCACCGGAGCTCACTCAGTTGATCCAGTAGCAGAATGCCTTGATGCAGCTGTTAGTTCAAAACCAAGGCAACAACAACAACAACAACCCACCACCACCACCCCCAGTTGACAACTTAGCCCGTTTTCTGAGGTTGCAGCCGCTGGTGTTTTCCAGCAGCACCCAGCCGATAGTTGCAGATGATTGGCTCCGCAGGATTGGAAGGGAGTTAACCACTGCAGGATGTACAGACGCTGAGAAGGTGCATTTTGCCGCACACCAATTGGATGGACCAGCAGCCTCATGGTGGGAGAATTACACAACCACTTTTCCTATAGCCAATGTTACATGGGACCGGTTCCAGTAGGCTTTTCGCACTGCCCATGTATCAGCAGGAGCTATGGCCATGAAGAAGCGTGAGTTTCGCAACTTACGCCAAGGAGGACGCACCGTTGGCCAGTATGTGGATGACTTTAGTAAGCTAGCACGTTATGCCCCAGATGACGTTGCTACAGATGCAGCAAAGCAGGAGAAGTTTCTAGAAGGATTGAATGATGAGCTGAGCATGCAGTTGATGGTGGAAAATTTCGATAACTACCAGGAGTTGGTAGATAGAGCTCTCATGATTGAAGGGAAGCAGTAGCAGATTGATAACAGCAAGAGGAAGTATGGACAAGGGAAGTATAATTCTGGAGCTCAGCAGAGACCCCGTTTTACCCCAAACTCGGGAGGACCCCTTCAGCATAACCATGGAGGTCACAATCACACTGGAGGGAGTTCGCACAACCATAGTGGCTCCAAGAACGGGAGTGGTAATGGAGGAAGCAACGGACAGAACCGTTCCTACCCAGCCACGCCCGCCAAGAAAGATCTAAGCACGTTACTTGCTACAAGTGCTAGAAGACTAGACATTACGCCAATGAATGTCCTGAAGCTAAGAATGGAAACGGCAATGGAAGCTCTGGGAAGAAGCCCAACCCTTTCAACAGGGGACAAGTGAACCACGTTAACATGGAGGAGGTTGAAGGCCAGCCAGATGCAGTAATAGGTAAGTTTTTGGTTAATTCATTTACTGCAGTCGTACTTTTCGATACCAGTGCATCGCATTCATAAATATCAAGGGGATTTGTGGATAAGTATTAACTTCCCACCAAAGCTCTTAGTACACCTATGTTAGTGAGCTCGCCAGGAGCCGGGTATATGGCAAGCCAAGGATGTTTTTAGATACCATTGACCATAGGTAGGCATGTTTTCCCCTCGGATCTGATAATTTTGGAGTCGCAAGGTTTGGATGTGATTCTGGGTATGGATTGGCTATCGATGTATGGAGGAAACATCGATTGCGCTAGTAAGTCGATTTTGCTACCACCCCAGAAGGAAGAAGGATCAAGTATGTATCCCGACATGTGCCGATTAGGACTCAAGTAAATTCCTTATCAGGAGTTGTATAGGAGGAAGTACCAGTGGTGAAGGATTTCCCGGATGTATTTCCAGAAGAGTTGCCAGGCATGCCACCGGATAGAGACATCGAATTTTGATTGAGCTTTTACCAGGCACAGGGCCAATATCTAAGAGACCATACAGGATGCCCGCTCAGGATTTAGAGGAAATTAAGAAGCAGATTAAAGAGTTACTAGATAAAGGATATATTCACCCAAGCTCGTCACCTTGGGGATCACCAGTACTTCTAGTGGAGAAGAAGGATGGATCGTTAAGTATGGTTGTTGATTATCGAGAATTGGATGAGGTGACGATCAAAAACAAGTACCCACTGCCAATGATCAATGATTTTTTTGACCAGCTGCAAGGAGCTAAGGTGTTTTCCAAGATCGATCTGCGATCAGGGTACCACCAACTGAAGATTCGAGAGCAGGACATACCTAAGACAACTTTTACCACAAGGTATGGGCTATATGAGTATACCGTTATGTCATTTGGCCTCACTAACGCACCTGCCTATTTTATGAACATGATGAACAAGGAGTTTATGGAGTTTTTGGATAAGTTCATCGTGGTGTTCATTGATGATATTCTGGTCTACTCGAAGAATGAAGAGGAACATAAAGAGCATTTGCGTTTGGTACTTGGGAAGCTCAAAGAACATCAGCTATATGCCAAGTTCAGCAAGTGTGAGTTTTGGGTGAAGGAAGTTGGATTCCTTGGACATGTTATATCCGGAGAAGGAATAGCGATAGACTCCACCAAAGTTGTCACTGTGACAAATTGGGAGGCACCCACGTCAGTTGGAGAGATTCGGAGTTTTCTTGGACTCGCGGGATACTACCGGAGGTTCATTGAAAATTTCTCGAAGATTGCAAAGCCTATGAAGGAGTTGTTAAAGAAGGACACCAAGTTCAAATGGACTGAGGAATGTGAGGCCAGTTTTTAGGAATTGAAGAAATGCTTGGTTACATCACCGGTGTTGATTCTGCCAGATCAATGCAAGGATTATGAAGTGTATTGCGACGCTTCTCATCGAGGACTTGGAGCTATACTTATGCAGGAAGGAAGAGTTGTTTCATATGCCTCATGACAGCTTAAACCCCATGAGTTGAATTACGCTACCCATGATTTGGAGTTAGCAGCTGTAGTGCATGCACTAAAGACTTGGAGACATTTTCTCATCGGAAACCATTGTGAGGTATACACGGATCACAAGAGTTTGAAATATATCTTCACGCGGAAGAAGTTGAATCTCAGGTAGAGGAGATGGTTGGAGCTCATTAAAGATTATGATATGAAGTTGCATTATCATCCCGGAAAGGCTAATGTAGTAGCCGATGCGTTGAGCCGCAAGAGTCATGTCAATACACTCATGACCGGAGAGTTACCCAAGGAGTTAGGAGAAGACCTTCGTGAGCTATGCTTGGAGATAGTTCTGAGAGGTTATGTAGCAGCTTTGGAGATTCAATCTACTTTGATGGATAATATCAGAGAAGCTCAAAAGATGGACAAGGAGATAGCCGAGATTAAGGAAAGGATGAGCAAAGGAAAAGCCAAGGGATTTCGTGAGGATGAGCACGATACCTTATGGTTTGAGGACCGCGTATATGTGCCAAATGATCAGGAGATTAGTAAGCTGATTTTGCAGGAGGCCCATGATTCGCCATATTCGATTCACCTAGGAAATACCAATATGTATCTGGATTTGAAGGATAGATTCTAGTGGACTGGAATGAAGAAGGATATTGCGGAGTATGTAGCAGTTTGTGATGTATGTCAGAGAGTGAAGGCAAAGCATCTAAAGCCAGCAGAACTGCTACAGCCATTGCCGATATCCGAATGGAAGTGGGATAAGCTTCTCATGCACGGTTTTGCATGAGAGAAAGAAGCGAGGAATCCTCTTTTCGACTCTGACTCCCCCACTCCAGTCGTTGCTTTTCTTTCTGTTACTTCGAAAGTAGCTGCTTCAGCTTCAGCCACGCGAATTCTCGATATTCCTTTTTATTTCTCATCAAACGAATGGCATCTTCTTCTAGAAATCCTAGCTATTCTTAGCATGATTTTGGGGAATCTCCTTGCTATTACTCAAACAGGCATGGATTTATCACGGGATTACCCAGGAATCGTTCAGGCTATGACTCGATATGGGTCGTAGTCGATCGTTCGACGAAAGTAGCTCATTTCATCCCAGTGAAGACCACTTACACCAGTGCTAAGTTGGCAAAGATATACATGACCAGGATTGTATGTTTGCATGGAGTTCCGAGGACCATTGTATTGTAGGGGATCGTAGCAGAAATTTAAAATTTTCTATGCATCACCAAGATCAATCTATGGAGTCATCTAGCAACGAGAGAGAGAGAGAGAGAGGAGTGCATCTACATACCCTTGTAGATCGTGAGCAGAAGTGTTCAAGAGAACGGGGTTGATGGAGTCGTACTTGTCGTGATCCAAATCACCGATGATCCTAGCGCCAAACGGACGGCACCTCCGCGTTCAACACACGTACGGAGCGGAGACGTCTCCTCCTTCTTGATCCAGCAAGGGGAAGGAGAAATAGATGGAGATCCAGCAGCACGATGGCGTGGTGGTGGAAGCAGCGGGATTCCAGCAGGGCTTCGCCAAGCACTACTGGAGGAGGAAGAGGTGTCATGGGAGGGAGAGGGAGGCGCCAGGGCTTAGGGTGCGGCTACCCTCCCTACCCTCCACTATATGTAGGGGCTAGGGGGCGCATGCCCCCTTGGAGATCCCATCTAGAGGGGGGCTGCGGCCCCTCGGGGGGCAATGGCCCCCTTAGGGTTTCCAACCAGGGGGCACATGCCCCTTGGGGGCCAACGGGCCCCTAGGGTTTCCAACCCTGGGTGCCTTGGGCCCTTGGGTGGGGCACACCATCCCACCAGAGGCTGGTTCCCATGCCACTTCAGCCCATGCGGCCCTCCGAGATAGGTGGCCCCACCCGGTGGACCCCCGGGACCCTTCCGGTGGTCCCGGTACAATACCGGTGACCCCCGAAACTCTCCTGGTGGTCGAAACTGGACTTCCTATATATAAATCTTTACCTCTGGACCATTCCGGAACTCCTCCTGACGTCCAGGATCTCATCCGGGACTCCGAACAACTTTCGATTAACCACATACTAATATCTCTACAACTCTAGCGTCACCGAACCTTAAGTGTGTAGACCCTACGGGTTCGGGAGACACGTAGACATGACCGAGACAACTCTCCGGTCAATAACCAACAGCGGGATCTGGATACCCATGTTGTATCCCACATGCTCCACGATAATCTCATCGGATGAACCACGATGTCGAGGATTCAATCAATTCCGTATACAATTCCCTTTGTTAATCGGTATGTTACTTGCCCGAGATTCGATCGTCCGTATCCCAATACCTAGTTCAATCTCGTTACCGGCAAGTCACTTTACTCATTCCGTAACACATCATCCCGTGACCAACCCTTAGTCACTTTGAGCTCATTATGATGATGTCTTACCGAGTGGGCCCAGAGATACCTCTCCGTCATACGGAGTGACAAATCCCAGTCTCGATTCGTGCCAACCCAACAGACACTTTCGGAGATACCCGTAGTGCACCTTTATAGCCACCCAGTTACGTTGCGACGTTTGGCACACCCAAAGTATTCCTACAGTATCCGGGAGTTGCACAATCTCATGGTCTAAGGAAAAGATCCTTGACATTAGAAAAGCTTTAGCAAACGAACTACACGATCTTGTGCTACGCTTAGGATTGGGTCTTGTCCATCATATCATTCTCCTAATGATGTGATCCCTTTATCAATGACATCCAATGTCCATGGTCAGGAAACCATGACCATCTATTGATCAACGAGCTAGTCAGCTAGAGGCTTACTAGGGACATTTTGTGGTCTATGTATTCACACATGTATTATGGTTTCCAGTTAATACAATTATAGCATGAACAATAGGCAATTATCATGAACAAGGAAATACAATAATAACCATTTTATTATTGCCTCTAGGGCATATTTCCAACAGTCTCCCACTTGCACTAGAGTCAATAATCTAGTTCACATCACTATGTGATTGTAATGAATCCAACACCCATGGGGTTTGTTCATATCTCGCTTGTGAGAGAGGTTTATTAGTCAATGGGTCTGAACCTTTCAGATCCATGTGTGCTTTACAAATCTCTATGTCATCTTGTAGATGCAGCTACCACGCACTTCTTTGAGCTATTCCAAATAACTGCTCTACTATATGAATCCGGTTTACTACTTAGAGTCATCCGGATTAGTGTCAAAGTTTGCATCGACGTAACCTTTACGATGAACTCTTTTACCACTTCCATAATCGAGAAAATTCCAGTCCACTAGTTACTAAGGATAAGTTCGACCGCTGTCATGTGATCAATTCCTGGATCACTCCTGTACCCCTTGACTGACTCATGGCAAGGCACACTTCAGGTGCGGTACACAACATAGCATACTGTAGAGCCTATGTCTAAAGCATAGGGGACGACCTTCGTCCTTTCTCTCTCTTCTGCCATGGTCAGGTCTTGAGTCTTACTCAATGCTCACACCTTGTAACACAGCCAAGAACTCCTTCTTTGCTGATCTATTTTGAACTCCTTCAAAATCTTGTCATGGTATGTATTCATTTGAAAGTACTATTAAGCGTTTTTGATCTATCCTTATAGATCTTGATGCTCAATGTTCATGTAGCTTAATCCAGGGTTTCCATTGAAAAACACTTTTAAAACAACCCTGTATGCTTTCCAGAAATTCTACATCATTTCTGATCAACAATATGTTAACAACATATACACATCAAAAATTCTATAGTGCTCCCACTCACTTCTTTGGAAATATAAGTTTCTCATAAACTTTGTATAAACCCAAAATCTTTGATCATCTCATCAAAGCATACATTCCAACTCTGAGATGCTTACTCCAGTCCTTAGAAGGATTGATGGAGCTTTGCATACTTGTCAGCATCTTTCAGGATTGACAAAACATTCTGGTTGTATCACATACAACCTTTCCTCAAGAAAATCGTCGAGGAAACAATGTTTTGACGTCCTATCTGCAAGATTTCATAAATAATGCAGTAATTGCTAACATAATTCCAACAGACTCTTAGCATCGCTACGAGTGAGAAAGTCTCATCATAGTCAACTCCTTGAACTTGTCGAGAAACATCTTAACGACAAGTCGAGCTTTCTTAATGGTGACACTTACCATCATTGTCCGTCTTCCTTTTAAAATCCATCTGCACCCAACAGCCCTACGACCATCAAGTAGTTCTTTCAAAGTCTATACTTTGTTTTATACATGGATCCTCTCTCAGATTTTATGGCCTCGAGCCATTCGTCGGAATCCGGGCCCACCATCGCTTCTCCAAAGCTCATAGGTTCATTGTTGTCTAGCAACATGACTTCCGAGACATGATTACGTACCTCTCTGAACTAGTACGCATCCTTGTCGACCTATGAGGTTTGGTAGTGACTTGATCCGAAGTTTCATGATCACTATCATAAGCTTCCACTTCAATTGGTGTAGGTGCCACAGGAACAACTTCCTGTGCCCTGCTACAAACTAGTTGAAGTGATGGTTCAATAACCTTATCAAGTCTCCATCATCCTCCCACTCAATTCTTTCGAGAGAAACTTTTCCTCGAGAAAGGACCTATTTCTAGAAACAATCACTTTTGCTTCCGGATCTGAAATAGGAGGTATAGCCAACTGTTTTGGGTATTCTATGAAGATGCATTTATCCTCTTTGGGTTCAAGCTTATCAGCCTAAAACTTTTTCACATTAGCGTCCCAGCCCCAAACTTTTAAGAAACTACAGCTTAGGTTTCTCTAAACCATAGTTCATACGGTGTTGTCTCAACAAAATTGTGTGGTGCCCTATTTAAAGTGAATGCGGTTGTCTCTAATGCCTAACCCATAAACGATAGTGGTAATTCGGTAAGAGACATCATGGTATGCACCATATCCAATAGGGTGCAGTTATGATGTTCGGACACACCATCACACTATGGTGTTCCAGGCGGTATTAGTTGTGAAACAATTTCCACAATGTCTTAATTGTGTGCCAAACTCGTAACTCCGATATTCGTCTCTATGATCGTATAATAGACATTTTATCCTCTTGTCACGATGATCTTCACTCTGAAATTACTTAAACCTTTCAATAATTCAGACTTGTGTTTCATCAAGTAAATATACTCAACATCTACTCAAATCATCTGTGAAGTAAGAACATAACGATATCCACTGCGTGCCTCAACACTCATTGGACTGCACACATCAAAATGTATTACTTCCAACAAGTTGCTTTCTTGTTCCATCTTACTGAAAACGAGGTCTTTCAGTCATCTTGCCCATGTGGTATGATTTGCATGTCTCAAGTGATTCAAAATCAAGTGAGTCCAAACGATCCATCTATATGGAGTTTCTTCATGCATATCTACCAATAGACATGGTTTGCATGTATCAATCTTTTCAAAACGAGTGAGTCCAAAGATCCATCAACATGGAGCTTCTTCATGTGTTTTATACCAACATGACTCAAATAGAAGTGCCACAAGTATGTGGTACTATCATTACTATCTTATATATTTTGGCATGAACATGTGTATCACTACGATCGAGATTCAATAAACCATTCATTTTAGGTGCAAGACCATTGAAGGTATTATTCAAATAAATAGAGTAACCATTATTCTCCTTAAATGAATAACCGTATGGCGATAAACATAATCCAATCATGTCTATGCTCAACGCAAACACCAAATAACAATTATTTCGGTTTAACACCAATCTCGATGGTAGAGGGAGCGTGCGATGTTTGATCACATCAACCTTGGAAACACTTCCAACACATATCGTCATCTCACCTTTAGCTAGTCTCCGCAGCCTTTTATTTCGAGTTACTAACACTTAGCAACCGAACCGGTATTTATTACCCTGGTGCTACTAGGAGTACTAGTAAAGTACAAAATAATATAACGTATATTCAAAATACTTCTGTCGACCTTGCCAGCCTTCTCATCTACCAAGTATCTAGGGTAGTTTTGCTTCAGTGACCGTTCCCCTCATTACAGAAGCACTTAGTCTCGGGTTTGGGTTCAACCTTGGGTTTCTTCAGTAGAGCAGCAACTAATTTGCCGTTTCATGAAGTATCCCTTCTTTCCCTTGCCCTTCTTGAAACTAGTGGTTTAACCATCAACAATTGATGCTCCTACTTGATTTCTACTTTCGCAGTGTCAAACATCGCGAGTTTCTCAAGGATCATCATGTCTATCCCTGATATGTTATAGTTCATCACGAAGCTCCAATAGCTTGGTGGCAGTGACTATGGAGAACCATCACTATCTCATCTGAAAGATCAACTCCCACTCTATTCAAGCGATTGTAGTACTCAGACAATCTGAGCACATGCTCAACGATTGAGCTTTTCTCCCTTAGTTTGCGGTCTTAAGAAACTTGTCAGAGGTCTCATACCTCTTGACGTGGGCACTAGTCTGAAATCCCAATTTCAGTCTCTGGAACATCTCATATGTTCTGCGACGTTTCAAAAACGTCTTTGGTGCCACAATTCTAAACCATTAGCATTACACACTGAACTATCACGTAGTCATAAAAACATGTATGTCAGATGTTTCCCAACATCTACAGACGACGCTCGAGGTTCAACACACTGAGCGGTGCATTAAGGACATAATCCTTCTATGCAGCAATGAGGACAATCCTTAGATTACGGACCCAGTCCGCATAATTGCTACTGTCAACTCTCAACTAAATTTTCTCTAGGAACATATCTAAAACAGTAGAACCAAAGCATGAGCTACGACATAATTGCAAAGACATTTTGACTATGTTCATGATAATTAAGTTCATATAATCAAATTATTTAGTGAACTCCCACTTAGATAGACATCCCTCTAGTCATCTAAGTGATACATGATCTGAGTCAACTAGGCCGTGTCCGATCATCACGTGAGACGGACTAGTCATCATCAGTGAACATCTTCATGTTGACCGTATCTTCTATACGACTCATGTTCGAACTTTCAGTCTTCCGTGTTTCGAGGCCATGTCTGTACATGCTAGGCTCGTCAAGTCAACCTAAGTGTATTGCGTGTGTAAATCTGGCTTACACCCGTTGTATGCGAACATTAGAACCTATCACACCCAATCATCACGTGGTGCTTCAGAACAACGAACCTTAGCAACGGTGCATAGTTAGGGGGAACACTTTCTTGAAATTATTGCGAGGGATCATCTTATTTATGCTACCGTCGTTCTAAGAAAATAAGATGTAAAACATGATAAACATCACATGCAATCAAATAGTGACATGATATGGCCAATATCATTTTGCTCCTTTTGATCTCCATCTTCGGGGCGCCATGATCATCATTGTCACCGGCATGACACCATGACCTCCATCATCATGATCTCCATCATCGTGTCTTCATGAAGTTGTCTCGCCAACTATTACTTCTACTACTATGGCTAACGGGTTAGCGATAAAGTAAAGTAATTACATGACGTTTATGTTGACACGCAGGTCATAAATAAATTAAGACAACTCCTATGGCTCCTGCCGGTTGTCATACTCATCGACATGCAAGTCGTGATTCCTATTACAAGAACATGATCAATCTCATACATCACATATATCATTCATCACATCCTTTTGGCCATATCACATCACACGACATATGCTGCAAGAACAAGTTAGACGTCCTCTAATTGTTGTTGCAATTTTTTACGTGGCTGCTATAGGTTTCTAGCAAGAACGTTTCTTACCTACGCCAAAACCACAACGTGATATGCCAATTTCTATTTACCCTTCATAAGGACCCTTTTCATTGAATCCGATCCGACTAAAGTGGGAGAGAAAGACACCCGCTAGCCACCTTATGCAACTAGTGCATGTCAGTCGGTGGAACCAGTCTCACGTAAGCGTACGTGTAAGGTCGGTCCGGGCCGCTTCATCCCACGATGCCGCCGAATCGAGATAAGACTAGTAACGGCAAGTAAATTGACAAAATCAACGCCCACAACAACTTGTGTTCTATTCGTGCATAGAAACTATGCATAGACCTAGCTCATGATGCCACTGTGGGGGTCGTAGCAGAAATTTAAAATTTTCAACGCATCACCAAGATCAATCTATGGAGTCATCTAGAAACAAGAGAGAGAGAGAGAGGAGTGCATCTACATAACCTTGTAGATCGCGAGCAGAAGCATTCAAGAGAACGGGGTTGATGGAGTCGTACTCGTCGTGATCCAAATCACCGATGATCCTAGCGCCGAACGGACGGCACCTCCGCGTTCAACACACATACGGAGCGAAGACGTCTCCTCCTTCTTGATCCAGAAGGGGGAAGAAGAAGTTGATGGAGATCCAGCAGCACGATTATGTGGTGGTGGAAGCAGCGGGATTCCAGCAGGGCTTCGCCAAGCGCTACTAGAGGAGGAAGAGGTGTCCCGGGAGGGAGAGGGAGGCGCCAGGGCTTAGGGTGCAGCTGCCCTCCCTCCCCTCCACTATATATAGGGGCTAGGAGGCGCATGACCCCTTCGAGATCCCATCTAGAGGGGGGCGGTGGCCCCTCGGGGGGCAACGGCCCCCTTAGGGTTTCCAACCAGGGGGCGCATGCCCCCTCGGGAGGCAACGCCCCCTAGGGTTTCCAACCCTAGGCGCCTTGGGCCCTTGGGTGGGGCGCACCAGCCCACCAGGGGCTGGTTCCCATGCCACTTCAGCCCATGGGTCCCTCCAGGATAGGTGGCCCCACCCGGTGGACCCCCGGGACCCTTCCGGTGGTCCCGGTACAATACCGGTGACACCCGAAACTCTCCCGGTGGTCGAAACTGGACTTCCTATGTATAAATCTTTACCTACGGACCATTCCGGAACTCCTCGTGACGTCCAGGATCTCATCCGGGACTCCGAACAACTTTCGGTTAACCGCATACTAATATCTCTACAACTCTAGCGTCACCAAACCTTAAGTGTGTTGACCCTACGGGTTCGGGAGACACGTAGACATGACCGAGACAACTCTTCGGACAATAACCAACAGCGGGATCTGGATACCCGTGTTGGCTCCCACATGCTCCATGATAATCTCATCGGATGAACCACGATGTCGAGGATTCAATCAATCCCGTATACAATTCCCTTTGTCAATCGGTATGTTACTTGCCCGAGATTCGATCGTCGGTATCCCAATACCTCATTCAATCTCGTTACCGGAGAGTCACTTTACTCGTTCCGTAACACATCATCCCGTGACCAACCCTTAGTCACATTGAGCTCATTACGATGATGTCTTACCGAGTGGGCCCAGAGATACCTCTCCATCATAGGGAGTGACAAATCCCAGTCTCGATTCGTGTCAACCCAACAGACACTTTCGGAGATACCCGTAGAGCACCTTTATAGCCACCCAGTTACGTTGTGACGTTTGGCACACCCAAAGTATTCCTACAGTATCCGGGAGTTGCACAATCTCATGGTCTAAGGAAAAGATACTTGACATTAGAAAAGCTTTAGCAAACGAACTACACAATCTTGTGTTGCGCTTAGGATTGGGTCTTGTCCATCACATCATTCTCCTAATGATGTGATCCCGTTATCAATGACATCCAATGTCCATGGTCAGGAAACCATGACCATCTGTTGATCAACGAGCTAGTCAACTAGAGGCTTACTAGGGACATGTTGTGGTCTATGTATTCACACATGTATTACGGTTTCCAGTTAACACAATTATAGCATGAACAATAGACAATTATCATGAACAAGGAAATACAATAATAACCATATTATTATTGCCTCTAGGGCATATTTCCAACATGTATCAGATAGAGGAACCCAGTTTACCTCAAAGTTTTGGAAGCAGTTGCATGAAACTTTGGGAACCAGGCTAGAGTTCAGTACAACTTTTCACCTGCAGACTGATGGACAGACTGAGAGAGTCAATTAGATTCTGGAGGACATGTTTAGATCTTGTGCACTAGATTATGGATCTAGTTGGGAGGATAATTTGCCTTACGTAGAGTTATCTTACAACAACAACTATCAAGCTAGTTTGAAAATGGCCCCTTTCGAAGCATTATACAGAAGGAGGTGCAGAACACTGTTGTTGTGGGATGAAGTTGGAGAGCGACAGTTGTTTGGACCAGATTTGATTAAAGAGTCTGAAGAGAAGGTTAAGCTAATTCGTGATAGACTCAAGGTAGCCCAATCCAGACAGAAGAGCTATGCGGATTCTAAATGCAAGGAGACAGTTTACGAAGTTGGAGACAGAGTGTATCTTCATGTATCCCTACTCCGAGGAGTGAAGCGTTTTGGAGTTAAGGGAAAGTTAGCACCACGTTTTGTGGGACCATACAAAGTTCTGGAACGTATGGGAGAAGTTGCTTACAAGTTGGAACTGCCCAAAGGATTGTCAGGAGTTCATGATGTGTTCCATGTTTCTCAGTTGAAGAAGTGCCACGCTGGGATGGCTGATATTCCTCTGAGAGATACAGTGCCCCTAGAAGCAATTCAGTTAGACAGTGATTTGGCCTACGAGGAGAAGCCAGTCAAGATTCTCGAGTTTGCCAACCGAGTCACACGCAGCAAAGTTATCAAGTTTTGCAACCGAGTCACATTAGATCATCATTGCATATCATATTTTATTGCATTTTTGCCTTGATCCTAGAAATTCTGCGCAACTCAAGGACCCATGGAGAGAGTTGGGAATTTCGTTATTTTCATATTTGAGTTTTTCTCGAATTTTGAAAAGAGGATCGCTTG
This sequence comes from Triticum aestivum, assembly GCF_018294505.1. NCBI lineage: Eukaryota > Viridiplantae > Streptophyta > Magnoliopsida > Poales > Poaceae > Triticum > Triticum aestivum. The sequence continues at coordinate 330,793,826 of NC_057806.1, read as the reverse complement.
ATTTTAATTATTTTCTCTTCGAATATTTCTTTTAGCAAAAATAAAAGAGAGAGGATAAAATGACTTCCTCAAAATAAAGAAATATTGGAGATTTAATGTTAAAATCAAATAATCATTTTATTCGGATTTTTGTATCGCTGTTTTATTTGAATTAGGAAAAATATGCGTTTTTCAAAATTGCATTATAGTCCCAAATAAATGTTCACCTTGTCCGGTAGATTTTTAGAGGACGGGGAAAATTTATTTTAGGATTTTTGGAGTCCGTTTAGTATTTCTTTTATTTGTTTTTCTGCATGGAATATTTAAAGAAAACCGACTTTGAGTCGTATCCGCCCGGGACTCCGCCCGGTGGGGGGGGGGGGGTTATAAGCCGCCGAGGCCGCAGCCCCGCAGCCCACCCCAGCCTGCCTCCCGCCAGCGCCCTGCCCTAGCGCCGCCGCCGCCTGCTGCCGCCCCGCCACCGACCCACGGGAGCCGTGTCGCCGCCTCGCCACCCTGTCGCCGTCGCCGGAGTTCGCCGGAATTCGGCGCCACCGCCGCCGGTTTTCTTTGACCCGTTCGGTTTTTCGGTAAAAACGTAGATGCCTTTTTCTATTTAGATCGTTTTTCGGTTTAGTTATATAGCAGACGTTCGTCCGTACTTTCGTTAGCCGCAGATAGCGAACGTTCGTTCGTTAGTCTGTTCATCAGTTTTTCTTTTTCTTGGATTTTTCGCGATTATTTCCGATCGCGATTTCTGATCCGATTTTTGTTTTAGTTTATCTTTTCGCTCATTAATCGGAATCAGGCGATTCAAGCGCCTAGACTTTCGTCTCGAAGCCCTCTTTCTGTTTAATCAACTTAAACAAGTTTTTGCTACTGTAAAATTTGACTTTAGTCCAGATTAGTAATCGAAGCTTGTTTCCTTAGCAGTTTGAGTTTTGTTGCTTCGTTTGATTTGATTATTTTTGCAAACCAGAGTTCTTAAGTTGAACTTTCTGGTTAGACCTTCTTATTTGAGTTTTACCTGTGCATCTTGCTTGATTGCTTATTGTATGCTTGTTTGATTGCGATAGAGTACCCGGAGTGCGAAGCGTGCTACTACGAGTCTCTAGGTTTCACGGATCATCAGCAAGGCAAGTAACACTTTGATCATACCTTTTTACTACCCATTTTTGTTGCATTAGATCAATCCTCAAACAATTGCATGGTTAGGATCTGAATAAATTGTGGGTTGGGAAGTATATGAGGTAGTACGTATTCACTAGTTTATTATCAAACCTATGGGAGTTACTTCTATGTTGCTTATATAACTATGCTATGCTTGTAGACGTGGATTGGGTGAGTGAATCCATGATAGATGTGAGTTTGTTAATTAATGGTTAACTTAAGGTGGCTTTAATACACATCTGGGTGGATTGAGGCACATTGGGAATCCAGTGTTGTCTGTATTTTTGGAAATCACGGGGTACCGTGTGATTCTCCTATGGACTGCCACCCAGGCTCACTGGGATCATAAGATTATTCATGCTGGAAACTTCTGTGTGCAGCCACATGCCATTATGGGCTGGCGTAGTTGAGTAAGTTGTGGGAAACCTTTCCATGATGGGCTAGTCGATGTAGGGGAATTGTAGGTGTACAGGCCTATCTATCGGTTAAGGGGACCTCTTCAGAAAGGCCGTCCCTCGGTCATCCGTTTCTCAAACATTATGTAGTGCGAGAAATCCAATAGAGGAGATCGAGTCTTGTGGGGAAAAGTGCACAAACCTCTGCAGAGTGTACAAACTAATCATGGTTAGCCGTGTCCCCGGTTATGGACATCTTGAGTACCTAGTTCTTGGATTATCATGTTGATCTCATCACTTTATTTAATTAAATGGTTGGGTTAATGATTACTTTAATTGGGATTGAGATGGGGTTTACCATTCTCAATGTTTTTCAACAAACTTTGTAGTTAAATAAAATATATTCCTTTATTGTAGGGAAAAATTGGCTTTCCGCAAAACATATTAACCATACAGCCTCCACCAGCCATATATGCATATAGTGATAGCTTTATTTTGTTCATTACTCTCTTGTGTTACATTGCCAGCATATTCCATGTGCTGACCCGTTTCGGGATGCAACGTATCATGTTGCAGACTTTTCAGACGACGGGTAAGGAGCCTTAGGTCATGGTCTTTCACTCAGTGATGCCGTTCGAGTTGATGGACTCACTTTATCTTCCAAGCCTTCCGTTGTTATCGTATTAGATGGCCTTAAGCCATATTTATTGTAATAAGTTCTCCTTTGAGACATTCGATGTAATAAGTGTGTGATTGCTACTCTGTTATAAATCCTCAAGTACTGTGCGTGTCAGCATTACCAATCCAGGGATGACACTGATGCACAGAGATCAGACTATTTGAGGTCTGGTCGCTACAGAGACGTATCAAGCATCCCCAAGCTTAATTCCTGCTCATCCTCGAGTAGGTAAATGATGAAAACAGAATTTTTGATGTGGAATGCTACCTAACATACTTATCCATGTAATTCTCTTTAGTGTGGCAAGAATATTCAGATCCGAAAGATTCAAGACAAAAGTTTAATATTGACATAAAAATAATAATACTTCAAGCATACTAACTAAGCAATCATGTCTTCTCAAAATAACATGGCCAGAGAAAGTTATCCCTACAAAACCATATAGTTTGGCTATGCTCTATCTTCATCACAAAGAATATTAAAATCATGCACAACCCCGATGACAAGCCAAGCAATTGTTTCATACTTTTGATGTTCTCAAACTTTTTCAATCTTCACGCAATACCATGGACATAGCACTATAGGTGGAATAGAATGGTGGTTGTGAAGAAGACAAAAAGGAGAAGATAGTCTCACATCAACTAGGTGTATCAACGGGCTATGGAGATGCCCATCAATAGATATCAATGTGAGTGAGTAGGAATTGCCATGCAACGGATGCACTAGATCTATAAGTGTATGAAAGCACAACAAAAGAAACTAAGTGGGTGTGCATCCAACTTGCTTGCTCATGAAGACCTAGGGCAATTTGAGGAAGCCCGTCGTTGGAATATACAAGCCAAGTTCTATAATGAAAATTCCCACTAGTATATAAAAGTGACAACATAGGAGACTCTTTATCATGAAGATCATGGTGCTACTTTGAAGCACAAGTGTGGTAAAAGGATAGTAGCATTGCCTCTTCTCTCTTTTTCTCTCATTTTTTATTTTTTTATTTGAGCCTTTTCTCTTCTTTTTTATGGCCTCTTTTTTTCATCGGAGTCTCATCCCGACTTGTGGGGGAATCATAGTCTCCATCATCCTTTCCTCACTGGGACAATGCTCTAATAATGATGATCATCACACTTCTTTTTACTTACAACTCAAGAATTAAAACTCAATACTTGGAACAAAATATGACTCTATGTGAATGCCTCTGGCGGTGTACCGGGATATGCGATGAATCAAGAGTGACATGTATGAAAGATTATGAACGGTGGCTTTGCCACAAATACGATGTCAACTACATGATCATGCATGGCAATATGACAATGATGAAGCATGTCATAACAACGGAACAGTGGAAAGTTGCATGCCAATATTTCTCGGAATGGCTATGGAAATGCCATAATAGGTAGGTATGGTGGCTGTTTTGAAGAAGGTATATGGTGGGTTTATGGTACCGGCGAAAGTTGCGCGGTACTAGAGAGGCTAGCAATGGTGGAAGGGTGAGGGTGCGTATAATCCATGGACTCAACATTAGTCATAAAGAACTCACATACTTATTGCAAAAATCTATTAGTTATCGAAATGAAGTACTACGTGCATGCTCCTAGGGGGATAGATTGGTAGGAGAAGACCATTGCTCGTCCCCGACATCCACTCATAAGGAAGACAATCAATAAATAAATCATGCTCTGACTTCATCACATAACGGTTCACCATACGTGCATGCTACGAGAATCACAAACTTCAACACAAGTATTTCTCAAATTCAAAACTACTCAACTAGCATGACTCTAATATCACCATCTTCATATCTCAAAACAATCATCAAGTATCAAACTTCTCATACTATTCAATGCACTTTATATGAAAGTTTTTATTATATCCCTCTTGGATGCCTATCATATTAGGACTAAATTCATAACCAAAGCAAACTACCATGCTGTTTAGAGACTCTCAAAATGATATAAGTGAAGTACGAGAGTTCATCTATTTCTTCAAAATAAAACCACCGCCGTGCTCTAAAAAGATATAAGTGAAGCACTAGAGCAAATGACAAACTACTCCAAAAGATATAAGTGAAGATCAACGAGTAGTCAAATAATTATGCAACTATGTGAATACTCTCTAACGTTTAATAATTTCAGATCTTGGTATTTTACTCAAACAGCAAGAAAAACAAAAGAAAATAAAATGACGCTCCAACAGAACACATATCATGTGGTGAATAAAAATATAGCTCCAAGTAAAGTTACCGATGAACGAAGATGAAAGAGGGGATGCCTTCCGGGGCATCCCCAAGCTTAGGCTCTTGGTTTTCCTTGAATATTACCTTGGGGTTCCTTGGGAATCCCCAAGCTTAGGATCTTGCCACTCCTTATTCCATAGTCCATCGAATCTTTACCCAAAACTTGAAAACTTCACAACACAAAACTTAACAGAAAACTCGTAAGCTCCGTTAGTATAAGAAAATAAATCGCCACTTACGTACTGTTGTGAACTCATTATTTATTTATATTGGTGTAATATCTACTGTATTCCAACTTCTCTATGGTTCATACCCTCCGATACTACTCATAGATTCATCAAAATAAGAAACAACACAATGAAAACAGAATCTGTCAAAAACAGAACAGTCTGTAGTAATCTGCAGGTTTCGAGTACTTCTGGAACCCCAAAAATTCTAAAATAAATTTCTGGACGTGAGGAATTTATCTTTTAATCATCTTCAAAAATAATTAATTAAATAGCACTCTCTAGTAAGAAATGGCAGCAAATCTCGTGAGCGCTAAAGTTTCTGTTTTTTACAGCATGATCGCAAAGACTTTCCCCAAGTCTTCCCAAAGGTTCTACTTGACACAAACACTAATTAAAAGCATAAAAACTCAATCATAACAGAGGCTAGATGAATTATTTATTACTAAACTGGAGCAAAAATCAAGGAACAAAAATAAATTTGGGTTGCCTCCCAACAAGCGGTATCGTTTAACGCCCCTAGCTAGGCATGATGATTTCAATGATGCTCACATAAAAGATAGAATTGAAATATAAAGATAGCACATTTAAGCGTAACCCACTTCCTATGCATAGGGATTTTGTGAGCAAACAACTTGTGGGAACAAGAATCAACTTGCATAGGAAAGTAAAAGAAGGATAACTTCAAGATTTTCAACACATAGAGAGGAAACTTGATATTATTGCAACTCCTCCAATCATATATTCCTCCCTCATAATAATTTTCAGTAGCATCATGAATAAATTCAACAATATAACTATCACATAAAGCACTCTTTTCATGATCTACTTGTATGCAAAGTTGACACTCTTCCAAAATAGTGGGATTAACATTAACTAAAGTCATGACCTCTCAAAATCCACTTTCATAATTATCACGATAAGATTCAACATCCTCCAAAATAGTGGGATCATTACTTCCTAAAGTTGACAGTCTTCCAAACCCGCTTTCATCAATATAATCATCATAAGTAGGAGGCATGCTATCATCAAAATAAATTTGCTCATCAAAACTTGGGAGACTACAAATATCATCTTCATTAAACATAGCATCCCCAAGCTTGGGACTAACATTAATTGCAGCAAATACATTCTCAAACATATCATTCTCATCAAACATAGCATCCCCAAGCTTGGCCCTTTTCATATCATAAGCATAATCATTGTCATCATTAATAGTATGGATAGCACCAATAGTATAACAATTATCATCATCACAATGAGTAATAGGATCACAATGAGTAATAGGAGCAACATCATTTGGGAGGGATACATTTTTACCTTTGCTTCTCCATCTTTTCTTTTTCTTCTTCACATCATGTGTGGGTTTAATCCTCTTTTCGGAGCTCCTTATTGATGATATTGGTTGAATAGAAGGCTCCTCCTCGTTACCTGATTCATCATAAGAAATAATAGGAGGATATTGGGAAGCCTCTTCCCTTTCATTAGTATTCTCTTCATCCTCTATTTGTTTTCTTTTCTTTATGTAATTGGCAATATAAGGATTTTCAATGCAATTCACCGCACAATACATAAGAATTTCTTCTAGATCAATATCGAGGAATTTCTCAAGGTTATATTCTGGAATATGCTTAGTTATACGTTTCATTTCTTCATAACCCAAAAGCAAACTAAGTTCATTATGATGTGCAACGGAAATCAAATCATCACAATTTTTGGACATGATTCAATCATGAAACAATTTGCATTTGATATTTAAATGAGCACGTTCATTGCAAAGTTCACAAGGATGGCCAAGAAAATTTAAATTTTCAGCACAAACATCTAGCCTTTCTTGCAACCATTTAGTTTCCAAATACTTATGCCTCTTGCAAAATCTATCTTCCCTATTTGGTGTGTACTTGCAAACTCTATGCACTCCACAAAAATTGACATGCTTATAAGAGACATTTTCATTATGACTAGTGCAATCATCATTAGTACTATGGATATTCAAGGAGCTCATACTAACAACATTGCAATCATGCTCATCATTCAAAGATTTAGTGCCAAACATTTTATAGACTTCCTCTTCTAGCACTTGAGAACAATTTTCCTTTCCATCATTCTCATGAAAAATATTAAAAAGAAGCGTATGAGGCAACCTCAATTCCATTTTTTCTTGTAATTTTCTTTTATAAACTAAACTAGTGCTAAAACAAGAAACTAAAATATTCGATTGCAAGATATAAAGATATACCTTCAAGTGCTAACCTCCCCGACAACGGCGCAAGAAAAGAGCTTGATGTCTACTACACAACCTTCTTCTTATAGATCTTGTTGGGCCTCTGAGTGCAGAGCTTTGTAGAACAGTAGCAAATTTCCCTCAAGTGGATGACCTAAGGTTTATCAATCTGTAGGACGCGTAGGATGAAGATGGTCTCTCTCAAACAACCCTGCAACCAAATAACAAAGAGTCTCTTGTGTCCCCAACACACCCAATACAATGGTAAATTGTATAGGTGCACTAGTTCGGCGAAGAGATGGTGATACAAGTGCAATATGGATGGTAGATAAAGGTTTTTGTAATCTGAAAATATAAAAACAGCAAGGTAACTAATGATAAATGTGAGCACAAACAATATTGCAATGTGTTGAAACAAGGCCTAGGGTTCATACTTTCACTACTGCAATTTCTCTCAACAACAATAACATAATTGGATCATATAACTATCCCTCAACATGCAACAAAGAGTCACTCCAAAGTCACTAACAGCGGAGAACAAACAAAGATATTATGGTAGGGTATGAAACCACCTCAAAGTTATCCTTTCTGATCGATCTATTCAAGAGTCCGTAGTAAAATAACATGAAGCTATTCTTTCCATTCAATCTATCATAGAGTTTGTACTAGAATAACACCTTAAGACACAAATCAACCAAAACCCTAATGTCACCTAGATACTCCAATGTCACCTCAAGTATCCGTGGGTATGATTATACAATATGCATCACACAGTCTTAGTTTCATCTATTCAACCAACACAAAGAACTTCAAAGTGTGCCCCAAAGTTTCTACTGGAGAGTCAAGACGAAAACGTGTGCTGATACGTCTCCAATGTATCTATAATTTTTGATTGCTCCATGCTATATTATCTACTGTTTTGGGCAATATTGGGCTTTATTTTCCACTTTTATATTACTTTTGGGACTAACCTATTAACTGGAGGTCCAACCCAGATTTGCTGTTTTTTGCCTATTTCAGTGTTTCGAAGAAAAGGAATATCAAACGAAGTCAAAACGGAATGAAATCAACTGGAGAAGTTATTCTTGGAAGGAAAGCAACCCAGGGAACTTGGAGTGCATGTCAGGGGAGACACGGGCTGCCCATGAGGGTGGGGTCGCGTCCACCCCCCTAGGGCGCGCCCCCCTTCCTCGTGGGGCCCTCGTGGCTCCTCCGACGTACTTCCTGCACCCATATATATCATCGTACTTAACTTCCAGAACGAAGATTAGATCGGGAGTTCCGCCGCCAGAAGTCTCCGTAGCCACCGAAAACCAATCTAGACCCGTTCTGGCACCCTGCCGGAGGGGGCAATCCTTTTCCAGCGGCCATCTTCATCATCCCGGTGCTCTCCATGACGAGGAGGTAGTAGTTCTCCCACGGGGCTGAGGGTATGTACCAGTAGCTATGTGTTTGATCTCTCTCTCTCGTGTTCTTGAGGTGATACGATCTTGATGTATCGTGAGCTTTGCTATTATAGTTGGATCCTATGATGTTTTCTCCCCCCTCTACTCTCTTGTAATGAATTGAGTTTCCCCTTTGAAGTAATCTTATCGGATTGAGTCTTTAAAGATTTGAGAACACTTGATGTATGTCTTGCCGTGCGTATCTGTGGTGACAATGGGATACCACGTGATTCACTTGATGTATGTTTTGGTGACCAACTTGCGGGTTCCGCCCATGAACCTATGCATAGGGGTTGGCACACGTTTTCGTCGTGATTCTCCGGTAGAACTTTGGGGCACTCTTTGAGGTCCTTTGTGTTGGTTGAATAGATGAATCTGAGATTGTGTGACGCATATCGTATAATCATACCCACGGATACTTGAGGTCACATTGGAGTATCTAGGTGACATTAGGGTTTTGGTTGATTTGTGTCTTAAGGTGTTATTCTAGTACGAACTCTAGGGCTGTTTGTGACACCTATAGGAATAGCCCAACAGATTGATTGGAAAGAATAACTTTGAGGTGGTTTCGTACCCTACCATAATCTCTTCGTTCGTTCTCCGCTATTAGTGACTTTGGAGTGACTCTTTGTTGCATGTTGAGGGATAGTTATGTGATCCAATTATGTTAGTATTGTTGAGGGAACTTACACTAGCGAAAGTATGAACCCTAGGCCTTGTTTCAACGCATTGCAATACCGTTTACGCTCACTTTTATCATTAGTTACCTTGCTGTTTTTATAATTTCAGATTACAAAAACCTTTATCTACTATCCATATTGCACTTGTATCACCATCTCTTCGTCGAACTAGTGCACCTATACAATTTACCATTGTATTGGGTGTGTTGGGGACACAAGAGACTCTTTGTTATTTGGTTGCAGGGTTGCTTGAGAGAGACCATCTTCATCCTACGCCTCCTACGGATTGATAAACCTTAGGTCATCCACTTGAGGGAAATTTGCTACTGTCCTACAAACCTCTGCACTTGGAGGCCCAACAACGTCTACAAGAAGAAGGTTTTGTAGTAGACATCAAGCTCTTTTCTGGCGCTGTTGCCGGGGAGGTTAGTGCTTGAAGGTATATCTTTAGATCTTGCAGTCGAGTCTTTTAGTTTCTTGTTCTATCACTAGTTTAGTTTATAAAAGAAAACTACAAAAAAATGGAACTAAGTTTGTCTCATACGCTTCACCTTTTTAATATCTTTTGTAAGTATGATGGAAAGGAAAATTGTGCTCAAGTGCTAGAAGAAGAAATCTATAAAATGTTTGGCACTAAATATTTGAATGATGAGCATGATTGCAATGTTATTAGTACGAATTATTTGAATATCCATGATGCTAATGATGATTGCACTAGTTATGATGAAAATGTCTCCTATAAACATGTCAATTTTTGTGGAGTAGATTGGGTTTGTAAGTACACACCAAATAGGGAAGAATATGATAATTGCTATACTATTGGTGCTATCCATACTATTAATTATGAGAGTGATTATGCTTATGATATGAAAAGGCCCAAGCTTTGGGATGCTATGTTTGATGAAGATGATGTTTTTGAGAATATATTTGCTGCAATTAATGTTTGTCCCAAGCTTGGGTAAGCTATGATTACTGAAGATGATATTTTTAGTCTCCCAAGTTTTGATATGCAAATTTATAATGATGATAGCATGCCTCCTACTTATGATAATTATTGTGATGATACATATGCTATAAAAAGTAGTGATTATATTTATAAAACTTGTCATGATTATGATTACCCCTTCTCTGAACATTACTCTTTTAATGTGGAAACAATTTATAGTATCCAAGTCTCTTATGATACTTCCACTATCCCGAATGAGAAGAATTTTGCTTATGTAGAGAGTAATAAAATTTCTATGCTTATAGATCATGAAAAGAATGCTTTAGGTGCTGGTTATATTGTTGAATTCATTCATGATGCTACTGAAAATTATTATGAGGTAGGAACATATGCTTGTAGGAATTGCAATAATATCAAGTTTCCTCTCTATGTGCTTAAAATTTTGAAGTTATGCTTGTTTTGCCTTCCTATGCAAGTTGATTCTTGTTCCCACAAGTTATTTGCTCACAAAATCCCTATGCATATGAAGTGGGTTAGGCTTAAATGTGCTTGTCATATTCTTCATGATGCTCTCTTTATGTTTCAATTCCTATCCTTTATGTGAGCATCATTGAAATCATCATGCCTAGCTAGGGCGTTAAACGATAGCGCTTGTTGGGAGGCAACCCAACTTTATTTTCATTCCTTGCTTTTTGATCCTGTTTAGTAATAAATAATTCATCTAGCCTCTGTTTAGATGTGGTTTTATGTCTTTAATTAGTGTTTGTGCCGAGTAGAACCTTTGGGAAGACTTGGGGAAAGTCTTGTTGATCATGCTGTCAAAAACAGAAACTTTAGCGCTCACGAGAATTGCGGCCATTTTTATTTGGAGAGTACTATTTTGTTAATTCTTTTTGAAGATGATTAATAGATAAATTCCTCAGGTCCAGAAATTTATTTGAGATTTATATGAGTTCCATAAGTATACGTTTGATCCAGATTACTACAGACTGTTCTGTTTTTGACAGATTCTGTTTTTGATGTGTTGTTTGCTTATTTTGATGAATCTATGGCTAGTAAAATAGTTTATAAACCATAGAGAAGTTGGAATACAGTAGGTTTAACACAAATATAAATAAAGAATGAGTTCATTACAGTACCTTGAAGAGGTCTTTTGTTTTCTTATACTAACGGAGCTTACGAGTTTTCTGTTAAGTTTTGTGTTGTGAAGTTTTCAAGTTTTGGGTAAAGATTCGATGGACTATGGAATAAGGAGTGGCAAGAGACTAAGCTTGGGGATTCCCAAGGCACCCCAAGGTAATATTCAAGGATAGCCAAGAGCCTAAGCTTGGGGATGCCTTCCGGGGCATCCCCTCTTTCGTCTTCCTTCATCGGTAACTTTACTTGGAGCTATATTTTTATTCGCCACATGATATGTGTTTTGCTTGGAGCGTCATTTTATTTTCTTTAGCCTTGCTTGCTGTTTGAATAAAGTACAAAGATCTGAAATTATTAAATGAGAGAGTCTTCACATAGTTGCATAATTATTTGGCTACTCATTGATCTTCACTTATATCTTTCGGAGTAGTTTGTCGTTTGCTCTAGTGCTTCACTTATATCTTTTAGAGCATGGTGGTAGTTTTATTTTGAAGAAATAGATGAACTCTCATGCTTCACTTATATTATTTTGAGAGTCTTAAATAGCATGGTAATGTTCTCAAAAATCCTAATATGCTAAGCATACAAGATTTGTAAGAATTCTTATGAGTATGTTGAATACTAAGAGAAGTTTGACGCTTGATGATTGTTTTGAGATATGGAGGTGATAATATCAAAGTTCTGCTAGTTGAGTAGTTGTGAATTTGATAAATGCTTGTGTTTAAGTTTGCAACTCCAGTAGCATGCACGTATGGTAAACATTATGTAACAAATTTGAAACATGAGGTGTTATTTGATTTTCCTCCTTATGAGTGGCGGTCGGGGACAAGCGATGGTCTTTTCCTACCAATCTATCCCCCTAGGAGCATGCGCGTAATGCTTTGGTTTTTGATGGCTTGTAGATTTTTGCAATAAGTATGTGAGTTCTTTATGACTAATGTTGAGTCCATGGATTATACACACTCTCACCCTTCCATCATTGCTAGCCTCTTCGGTACCGTGCATTACCCTTTCTCACATTGAGAGTTGGCGCAAACTTCGCCGGTGCATCCAAACCCCGTGATATGATACACTCTTTCACACATAAACCTCCTTATATCTTCCTCAAAACAGCCACCATACCTACCTATTATGGCATTTCCATATCCATTCCGAGATATATTGCCATGCAACTTTCCACCGTTCCGTTTATTATGACACGTATCATCATTGTCATATTGCTTTGCATGATCATGTAGTTGACATCGTATTTGTGGCAAAGCCATCGGTCATGATTTTTCATACATGTCACTCATGAATCATTGCACATCCCGGTACACCACCGGAGGCATTCATATAGAGTCATACTATGTTCTAGTATCGAGTTGTAATCATTGAGTTGTAAATAAATAGAAGTGTGATGATCATCATTCAATAGAGCATTGTCCCCAAAAAAAGAGAAAGGCCAAAAAAAGAAGGCCCAAAAAAAGAAAAAAAAAGAAAAAAATTATAAAAAAAGAAAATAAAAAGGGGCAATGCTACTATCTTTTTTCCACACTTGTGCTTCAAAGTAGCATCGTAATCTTCGTGATAGAGAGTCTCTTATTTAGTCACTTTGATATACTAGTGGGAACTTTTCACTATAGAACTTGGCTTGTATATTCCAACAATGGGCCTCCTCAAGTGCCCTAGGTCTTCGTGAGCAAGCAAGTTGGATGCACACCCACTTAGTTTCTTTTGTTGAGCTTTCATACATTTATAGCTCTAGTGCATCTGTTGCATGGCAATCCCTACTCCTCGCATTAACATCAATCGATGGGCATCTCCATAGCCCATTGATTAGCCTCGTTGATGTGAGACTTTCTCCTTTTTGTCTTCTCCACATAACCTCCATTATCATTATTCTATTCCACCCATAGTGCTATATCCATGGCTCATGCTCATGTATCGCGTGAAGGTTTATAAGTTTGAGATTACTAGAGTATGAAACAATTGATTGGCTTGTCATCGGGGTTGCGCATGATGATAGCATTCTTGTGTGACGAAAATGGAGCATGACTAAACTATATGATTTTGTAGGGATGAACATTCTTTGGCCATGTTATTTTGAGAAGACATAATTGCTTAGTTAGTATGCTTGAAGTATTATCATTTTTATGTCAATATGAACTTTTGTCTTGAATCTTACGGATCTGAATATTCATGCCACAATTAAGAAGAATTACATTGAAATTCTGCCAACTAGCATTCCACATCAAAAATTATCTTTTTATCATTTACCTACTCGAGGACGAGCAGGAATTAAGCTTGGGGATGCTTGATACGTCTCCAACATATCTATAATTTTTGATTGCTCCATGCTATATTATCTACTATTTTGGGCAATATTGGGCTTTATTTTCCACTTTTATATTACTTTTGGGACTAACCTATTAACCGGAGGCCCAACCCAGATTTGCTGTTTTTTTTCCTATTTCAGTGTTTCGAAGAAAAGGAATGTCAAACGAAGTCGAAATGGAACAAAATCAACTGGAGAAGTTATTCTTGGAAGGAAAGCAACCCAGGGAACTTGGAGTGCACGTCAGGGGTGACACGGGCTGCCCACGAGGGTGGGGGGCGCGCCCACCCCCTAGGGCGCGCCCCCTGCCTCGTGGGGCCCCCGTGGCTCCTCCGACGTACTTCTTGCACCCATATATATCGTCGTACCCTAAAACTTCCAGAATGGAGATTAGATCGGGAGTTCCGTCGCCAGAAGCCTCCGTAGCCACCGAAAACCAATCTAGACCCATTCTGGCACAATGCCGGAGGGGGCAATCCTTCTCCGGCGACCATCTGCATCATCCCGGTGCTCCAAATGACAAGGAGGGAGTAGTTCTCCCTCGGGGCTGAGGGTATGTACCAGTAGCTATGTGTTTGATCTCTCTCTCTCTCTTGTGTTCTTGAGGTGATATGATCTTGATGTATCGCGAGCTTTGCTATTATAGTTGGATCCTATGATGTTTTCTCCCCCCTCTACTCCCTTGTAATGAATTGAGTTTCCCCTTTGAAGTAATCTTATCGGATTGAGTCTTTAAAGATTTGAGAACACTTGATGTATGTCTTGCCGTGCGTAGCTGTGGTGACAATGGGATACCACGTGATTCACTTGATGTATGTTTTGGTGACCAACTTGCGGGTTCCGCCCATGAACCTATGCATAGGGGTTGGCACACGTTTTTGTCATGATTCTCCTGTAGAACTTTGGGGCACTCTTTGAGGTCCTTTGTGTTGGTTGAATAGATGAATCTGAGATTGTGTGACACATATCGTATAATCATACCCACGGATACTTGAGGTGACATTGGAGTATCTAGGTGACATTAGGGTTTTGGTTGATTTGCGTCTTAAGGTGTTATTCTAGTACGAACTCTAGGGCTGTTTGTGACACCTATAGGAATAGCCCAACGGATTGATTGGAAAGAATAACTTTGAGGTGGTTTCGTACCCTACCATAATCTCTTCGTTCGTTCTCCGCTATTAGTGACTTTGGAGTGACTCTTTGTTGCATGTTGAGGGATAGTTATGTGATCCAATTATGTTAGTATTGTTGAGGGAACTTACACTAGCGAAAGTATGAACCCTAGGCCTTGTTTCAATGCATTGCAATACCGTTTACACTCACTTTTATCATTAGTTACCTTGCTGTTTTTATAATTTCAGATTACAAAAACCTTTATCTACTATCCATATTGCACTTGTATCACCATCTCTTCGCCGAACTAGTGCACCTATACAATTTACCATTGTATTGGGGGTGTTGGGGACACAAGAGACTCTTTGTTATTTGGTTGCAGGGTTGCTTGAGAGAGACCATCTTCATCCTACGCCTCCTACGGATTGATAAACCTTAGGTCATCCACTTGAGGGAAATTTGCTACTGTCCTACAAACCTCTGCACTTGGAGACCCAACAACGTCTACAAGAAGAAGGTTGTGTAGTAGACATCATGTGCCAACCCCTATGCATAAGTTCATGAGGTCACCAAAACATACATCAAGTGGATCACATGATATCCCATTTGTCACCACAGATAAGCACATGCAAGACATACATCAAGTGTTCTCAAATCCTTAAAGACTCAATCCGATTAGATAACTTCAAAGGGAAAACTCAATCCATTATAAGAGAGTAGAGGGGGAGAAACATCATAAGATCCAACTATAATAGCAAAGCTCGCGATACATCAAGATCGCACCACCTCAGGAACACGAGAGAGAGAGATCAAACATGTAGCTACTGGTACATACCCTCAGCCCCGAGGGGGAACTACTCCCTCCTCGTCATGGAAGCACCGTGATGATGAAGATGGCCACCGGAGAGAGATTCCCCCTCCAGCAGGGTGCCGGAACTGGTCTAGATTGGTTTTAGGTGGCTACGGAGGCTTCTGGCGGCGGAACTCCCGATCTAGGTTCTTTCTGGAAGTTTTGGGTTATATAAGAGGTGTTGGAGTTGGGGACAAATCAGGGGGTTCCCGAGGCGACCATGAGGCAGGGGGCGCGCCCAGGGGGGTAGGGCGCACCCCCACCCTCGTGGTGGCCTCAGGACTCTTCTGGCCCACCTCCGGTACTCCGTGGGCTTCTTCTGGTCCAAAAATGATCTCCGTGAAGTTTCAGGTCAATTGGACTCCGTTTGATTTTCCTTTTTTGCAATAGTTAGAAACAAGGAAAAAACATAAACTGGCACTGGGCTCTAGGTTAATAGGCTAGTCCCAAAAATCATATAAAATAGCATATTAATGCATATAAAACATCCAAGGTTGATAATATAATAGCATGGAACAATCAAAAATTATAGATACATTGGAGACGTATCACACACTAACCATTGATACTTATGAGTTCTTGATCTGTAATCGAGTGGTGTCGTGAAGCTGCCAACTCCTTCACAATGTCATTTACTGCCATGTCTTGACCTGAACAATACCATATTGTGTTAATGCAATTTTAAACTGTGTCACTTTATTGGTCAGAATGTGATTAATTGTCAGCACTGATACTTTTATGTGCAAAACCTATCATCTATCTGCTTTTTTATCTTTCAGAGTGAGGAGGATATAAGTGTTAAACAAGCGCAGTCTCATCAGCTTGCTCAGCTGCTTGCGTTGCAGCTCCCCAGCAGGGCTAACCTTTCTTGAACTCTATTGAAGTGTTGTCGGTTTTGTATATTATTTTGTCGGTGAGTTTAGTTGCACTCGTGGCGATTTTGATGCCCCGTGTATGTAATCTGCTGTCTGCTTGTGCTTTATTATCATAGTGGAGAACTTTGATGCCCAGTGGATGTAATATGTCGTAATTTGTTTATTTTATAGTCTAGGTTTTTTCTTATTCACGATGCTGCAGTTATTTTACTGTATATATATCCTGTCTTCGCAGTAAACCGGCCAAACTGTAAAATTACGGTACATAATCAGGCCGTCATGCAATCACGATGTATGATCCGCATCATGGGCCCCGTCATCTTGGTCCGTTAGAAGGCCTAAATGTAAACTGGCCCACTAGTAGATTCGGGCCTTTAATAGGCCGAGTAAACCGCCGACCCTCTTTTCGCAAGAAAACTCAATGGGCTTTTAGGAGGCTAAGAAGTAGGTTGGGCCTGAAACGTGTCGAACAGCTCACGGGCCAGCAGCAGCCCGAAATGGACCCTGGCCCATGATTGTGCCAATCAAATCATGGGCTTTTAACAGGCCAAAATTGTCTCGGTCCTTATTTGACCCAATCAGATTATCGGCTGCGGGCAGGCCGGATGCAAACCGGGCCGTAGTTAGGCCCAACTATATGACGGGCTTTTAAAAGGCCGAAATTAATATAGGGCTAAAATGCCAAACAGGCCCTTAACAGGCCGAAACTAATATCAGTCCGAATTACTAAATGTGCCTTTAGCAAGTGGGCCCAAAAGCATAGCGTCCAATTGACAGCTCGAATCTGATATGGGCCATAATTTAACCCAAAGCCTCTTAAAGGGTCGGACCTGATCTGGGCTGTAATTTGGCCTAGAACGTGGTAGGCTTTTAACGAGCCGGATCTCATAGGGGCCATTGTTAGGCCCGGAAAGTGGCAGGCCATTAATGGACCGGATCAAATATGGGCCATTTGGCCCAAAACATGGCAGCCAGTTAATGGGCCAACCTACTAGGGTCCTCAAAATCTTGTGGGCCTACAGCTGGGCCGGCTGATTAATGTCGGCGAAATCTCGTGGGCCTTTAGCTGGGTCAGCCCATTATGGTCCACAAAAATCTTGTGGGCCTTCACCTAGGCCGGACCATTATGGCCCGCAAAAATCTTGTGGGCCTTTACCTGGGCCGGCCCATTATGGCCCGCAAAATCTTGTGGGCCTTTAGTTGGGCTAGCCCATTATGGTCCGCAAAATCCCGTGGGCCTTTAGCTGGGCCGGCCCATTATGGTCCACAAAATCTCGTGGGCCTTTAGCTGGGACGGCCCATTATGGTCCGCAAAATCTTGCGGGCCTTTAGTTGGGCCGGTCCATTTAAACTTTATGGGCCACTTTTGGGCCGGTCCACGTGTCAACATATCATAGGCGCATCTCGCCCATTGGATGAGTGACACCTGTGCCAACGCGGAGCTGACACGTGTTTCCGTCAGCCAATCAGAATTTTACACGTGGAAAATCCCCGTTGGTCCAGGTTGTTAAGGGAAAATTTTGTTTTTCCCATTCTAGATTTTGCCAATTTTCCTTATGCCACTCTAGATTTTGACATTTCACTTTTTCCACTCTTAGTTTTTGACAATTATCACAATTGCCATTTCCATGGCAAAAGCAAAATTTCCAGAGTGGCAATTGTGATATATTTCAAAAGCTAAGAGTGGCAAAAATGAAATAAAATTATTTTGCTTTTGCCATGGAAATGGCAATTGTGATAATTGTCAAAAACTAAGAGTGGCAAAAGTGAAATGTCAAAATCTAGAGTGGCATAAGGAAAATTGGCAAAATCTAGAGTGGCAAAAACAAAATTTTCTCGGTTGTTAACGGGTTATCGGATCCAAAACCGGACCCGATAGCTTAACGGCATTCCGTTACGGTGGATGCCACGTGTCGGTCAACCTTGACGAAAGCACTTCTGTGACGCGCGATTTATCGTCATGGAAGTGGACACTTCAGTGATGATAATTTTGGTAATGTCATGTAACACTTCTAGGACATCACATGTATGACTATCTTGATTCTGTCATAAAATTGTCATGGATGTACATGCATGACAGAAAACGTGACCTACTGTGACAAACACGTATCATCACGGAAGTGTATTTTTTTGTAGTGTGTTCTTGATGACCCACTACCTATTGATGATAGATTTCCTAATGAACAATTAGCTATGATAAATGCTTCTCGTACTGCTCCACGGTATGCTGATTATGCTAATTATATTGTTGCTAAGTTTATACCACCTAGTTTCACATACCAGCAAAAAAAGTTCTTCTATGATTTAAGACATTACTTTTGGGATGACCCACACCTTTATAAAGAAGGAGTATATGGTGTTATTAGACATTGTGTGCCTGAGCATGAACAGGAACTGATCCTACGCAAGTGTCACTGAGGATTATGGAGGACACCATGCTGGAGATAGAACTGCACATAAGGTATTGCAATCCGGTTTTTATTGGCCTACTCTCTTCAAGGATGCCCGTAAGTTTGTCTTGTCTTGTGATGAATGTCAAAGAATTGGTAATATTAGTAGACGTCAAAAAATGCCTATGAATTATTCACTTGTTATTGAATCATTTGACGTTTGGGGCTTTGATTATATGGGAACGTTTCCTTCCTCTAATGGGTATACTCATGTTTTAGTTGCTGTTGATTACGTCATTAAGTGGGTAGAAGCTATTCTAACTAGTAGTGTTGATCATAACACCTATGTTAAGATGCTTAAAGAAGTTATTTTTCCAAGGTTTCGAGTCCCTAGATATCTAATGATTGATGTTGGTTCACATTTTATTCATGGTGCTTTTCGTAAGATGCTTGCTAAGTATGATGTTAATCATAGAATTGCATCTCCATATCATCCACAGTCTAGTGGTCAAGTAGAATTGAGTAATAGAGAGCTTAGATTAATTTTGCAAAAGACTGTTAATAGACCTAGGAAGAATTGGTCCAAGAAACTTGATGATGCATTACGGGCGTATAGAACTGCATATAAGAATCCTATGCGTATGTCTTCGTATAAAATGGTTTATGGTAAAGCTTGTCACTTACCTCTCGAACTAGAACATAAGGCATATTGGGCCATTAAAGAGCTCAACTATGACTTCAAACTTGCCAGTGAGAAGAGGCTTTTTGACATTAGCTCACTTGATGAATGGAGAACCCAGGCTTATGAGAATGCCAAACTGTTTAAAGAAAAAGTTAAAAGATGGCATGACAAAAGGATACAGAAACATGAGTTTAATGAGGTGATTATGTATTGCTATACAACTCTCGTTTAAGATTTTTTGCAGGCAAACTCCTCTCTAAATGGGAAGGCCCTTACATCATTGAGGAGGTCTATCGTTCCGGTGCCATAAAAATCAACAACTTCGAAGGCACAAATCCGAGGGTGGTGAACGGTCAAAGAATCAAACATTATATCTCAGGTAATCCCATAAATGTTGAAACCAATGTTATTGAAACCGTAACCCCGGAGGAATACATAAGAGACACTTTCTAGAACATTTTAGACTCCGAAAAGGAATAAGTACGTGGTACAGTAAGTAAACTGACTCCAAAACAGTTCTAATGGCAATTTTTCTCCATTTTGGAATATTTAAGAAAATAGGAAAATAAGAAGCAGTCCGGAAAGGACACGGGGCTTCCACGAGGGTGGAGGGCGCGCCCTACTCCCCTGGGCACGCCCCTGCCTCATGGGCACCTCATGTGCCCTCCGGACTCCGTTTTCTTGCACGATACTTATTTTGTTCAGTAAAAAAATCATTATATAATCTCCCGAAGGTTTTGACCACCGTATCACGCAAATATTCTCTGTCTTTGTTTCGTGTTGTTTCTGCTGTAGATTAGAGCAATATGTCATCCCAAGATTCGCAGGGAGAAAGCTATGTGGCCGATTACCTTGCAGATCATAAGGTCTATGGGAACTTGGAGCATTGTTGTTGGACCACGGAGGAAGAAGAATACTATGAGCCTAAGGGAAAGGAGGAGACGAGCTCGGACGAAGATGAAGTCCCATTACCTCAACCTGGGGACATGCATGTGGAGTTAAAAAGTCAAGCCTCCCTAATAGAGCAAAGAAACCTAAGATCGAGTTTATCCCTTTTCGTCTCTTGCAAGAGAACAAACAAGAATTATGCAAAAGGTATTAAGCCTTTAGCGGGATATTGAGGACCTAAGGGAGCAAAATTCTATCCTCAAGCGAAAATTAAGGAAGAAGCACACGTCATCAACAACTCCAACATCACCACCCCTGAAGAATGAGACATAAACACATGGGTATGGGCACTCCCCTTGGCAACTGCCAAGCTTGGGGGAGTGCCCCGGTATCGTATCACCATCACACTTTTATCTTTACCATTTTTCTTAGTTCGATCCTTTTGGTAATATCCTGATCTAGTAGAATAAAAGTTTTAGTATGATCTAGTTTTGAGTTTTGCTTTATGATCCTTCTATGTAATCGAGTCCGTGAGCTATATATAATAAAGATTACTGTCGAGTCAAGGGCTTGATTATCTTGCTATGATCTTGAGGGAATAAAATAAAAGATAAGAAATAAAAAGAAATAAAGACATCATATGGATCTTATGGAGAGTAATGACTGCACATATAAAGAGTATGATGAATAAAAGTTGTTGAGAGTTGACAAGCATAGTTTTGGTCATCGTTGCAATTAATAGGAAGTAATAAGGAAAGAGAGGTCTTTACATATAAATATAATATCTTGGACATCTTTTATGATTGTGAGCACTCATTAAAATATGACATGCTAAAGAGTTGATGTTGGACAAGGAAGACAACGTAATGGGTTATGTGTAACGCCCCGTATGTAATTTGCCATATTTGTATTCCAACTCTTGCCATTTTCGGCACTAGGTTATGATATTCCTCGTGTTTGGGTTTTGTCTTTGTTTTGCTTTTGTCCTTTTTCATGCATCTCATATCATGTCATCATGTGCATCGCATTTGCATACGTGTTCGTCTCATGCATCCAAGCATTTTCCCCGTTGTCCGTTTTGCATTCCGGCACTCCTATGTCCTCCGGTGCCCCATTTTGCCTCTTTTCGTGTGCGGGTGTTAAACGTTCTTGGATTAGACCGAGACTTGCCAAGCGGCCTTGGCTCACTACCGGTAGACCGCCTGTCAAGTTTCGTGCCATTTGGACTTTGTTTGATACTCCAACAGTTAACCGACGAACCATAAAGGCCTCGTGTGTGTTGCAGCCCAACACCTCTCCAAAGTGGCCCAAAACCCACCTAAACCCCCTCCATCATCTCGGTCATTCGATCACGATTGCGTGGCCGAAAACCGTGCTCCATTTGGAGTCTCCTAACTCCTTCTATGTATAAATAGGCCTCCCCCTCCAAAATTTCGGGCAAAAACGCCCTAACCCTAGCCTCTTCCTCCTCCCGCCGCCGGACGCGTCCGGATCGGGCCGGACACGTCCGCCCGCCGCCACCCGACCAACCGGTGTCCGCCACGTGGGCAGCCCGCGCCCACATCGCCGTCGGCCCGCCCGAGCCCGGGTCGCCCCCCCCCCCCGAGCCCGCGCGCGCCCCGCTGCCCACGTCTGCCCGCCGCCTCGCGCCGCCTGGGAGCTCGCCGCGCCACCTCCTCGCCGCTCGCCGGCCGCCGTGCCTTCTCACTGCCACTGCCCGACGCCGGCCACCTCGCCGCCTCGTCCTCCACGACTCCGGCCAGATCCAGTCGAGGAGCGACCGGATCCGGCGCCCCCAAGTCTGGCCACCGCCTCCGCTCGACTCCGGCGAGTCTCTGGCCGCCGTCTTTGTCGAGCTCCGGCTGTTGCAGCGTTTCCCGCGAACCTCGAAGTCCGTGCCGATCCAAATCTGAGAGAAACCCTAGGGTTGACTTTTGCCTCTCTCTAAGTCCCCAGTTTTCCATATTTTCTAGACATCTTCATCATGTCATAACTTTGCATCTGTAGCTCCGTTTTGGGCGTATAGCATATAAAATTGTTCGTCTGGATGTGTACTTCATTTTATTCCATTGCACCATGTTCATTTGAGTACATCTTGATGCCCTAAATGCTGTTGCAAGAGTGTTATGTAATGTTAGTTTCTGATTCTTAACAGATTATGGACATTTGTCATTTTTTCCATGTTTAATGTGTGCCTCCTATGAACTTGAGCCCTACATGTGTTTTGGGCTATGCCATGCCATCTTCATAGGGGTGTATGCCATGTATTTTTGTGATCAATGTGGTGACTAGCACAAGCATGCAAAGTAGCTATCGTGATGTTGCTGATTTCAGGGACTTAGAATTCTTCCAAGTCATTTTCCCTGATGATATTTTTATGCCATGTATTCATGTTGCTACAGAGTGATCCATGCCTCTTTTGAGCATGTTCAGTAAGGATGATTTTGAGTTATTGTTATGTTCTATCCATACTGGGCTACCTATTTTCCCAAAGAACTGGTGCATGAGCATTTAGCTTTATTTATTTATTTATTTACTTATTTATGTTTAGGGGACCATGAGCATGTACCTGGGCCGGATTCATGTGAGAGCCTCCCTTCCAGTTAATTATGGGCTTCTCTATTGGGCCTTCATCAATGGGCTGCATGTTATCAACAAGTGGAAAATGTGTTCCGAGTTTCAAAAAAAATGTGTTCCGTACGATAAATAGTATGCGCTACGTACGGTACGGGCACTAAAGGATCGAACCGTGCAACGACTTCCAAAACATTGTGTTTGTCATTCTAACAACACATTTATTCAACCAACAGACGAAATATACTACTGATTGTACATTGAAAAAAGCAGCAGCAGCAACCAGGGCTGGGGGTGCAACAGAAGCAGTAAGCAGGCCAGAAGAGTGAAGACACAGCTCTCTCTTCCAAACCAAACATCAGCCATCATTACAAAAGGGCTACCAAAAAAGAACAAGTGTATGCATCAAACTAAATAAAGATCCTACTACACCAAGTGTACGCATCTAACTAACTGGCTCTGTTAGACGTTACTATTTATTAAGCTGTGGAGATTGGCTGACGGCTTGAACCAGATGGGTGCCTGACGAGGGAAACTCCAGCCAGCAGGTCGAAGTCTGATACTTGCGACCCTCTCTCCTACTTTGGGCTGCAGAGCGTGGTACATGCAGAGACGCATTGTACGCTATGTACACATAGTTTTGCCTGATGAACGAAACCGCGCTGCCATCATGATCCTTGCCGTCGGTTATCTCCTGGTTAATCGGATAATTCAATACGACAAACAGAGAGCGTGTACCAAGGCTACTTACCAGCCTCCAGTCAAAAATTCCTGAAGGCCCAGAGAAGCTGGGATCCTGCTCAAAGACCTTGCAGTGACTGATTGTATTCCGCGAAACAACACGTCCGGTACGTGCGAACAATCATCAATCTTTCGTCGTCGTCTGATCGAGCCAGGAACCACCTGCAACTGCCATGCCGCTTTTCTTTGAAAGGTTCTGGGATTAGGAAGGGTAGGGACACCAGGCGGCCTACAACATCATATCAAGTTGGAGTCAAATAAAAAAGGGCTCTTGGTTTAGTCAATCTTAAGAACAACATGTTATGAGCATGGATCTTTTTTTAGCAAATGTTGACAGTAATATAAGCAAGCCATCATGATATCATAGGAAAGTAACATACTGCTGTAACAGCCGTTTGTAGCGATGACTGGAGTAGGCCAGCAATACGTCCAGCCATAGAAGGAGTCGACAACGTAAATGAAGCCCTTGTGTTCAATGGCATCAGAGAACCATGGAGGATGTATGATCCTGCGATGGACGTGCAGATTTATCCACTTACCGCAGTGACCTGTCAGATAGGCGAGACCGCAGTTGAAGAACGCAATTAGCCTGAAGTCTTTATAATTTGCAGATCTTGTGGGCACTTGGCAGATTACAACCTTGAGCAAATCAAACTTGGTATCATGTTGGCTATTGTAAGATTCTGAGTATTCTGGGCCGCGGTGCCAAAGCAGTGCAGTGTTAATCAAAGGAAGGGGGATCAATCGCCGGGTGTAGACCTCCACGAGCATCCAGCTGCCGCGACCGTCGACGAGCACCATCCAAGACGTGTTCATGCCAACCTAGTACATACCGTTAATGTAGTTGAGGCTGACGGGGATCCGATCGCAGTCAAGGGGGTTGATGCTCGGCACCCTATGATCGTTATGCTGCGTGACACGCCGTTTCTAAAGATCAGGCGGCATCAGCAAGCAAGGAGCTGGCTTAAAAAGCTCCGGCCTGAGGGCTTTGAGTAAACGGTACAGCCCCGACGAGCACGCGGCGAGCGGCATGGTACTGAGATTGTCCACACGTGAAACAATGAGCTTGATTACCTCTGTGGGGAGCGAATTCCAGCCACTCTTTCGGCGGACGCTGCTCGGTTCTGCCATTGTTAGTGCTTGGGTTTCAGACGAGGGGGGAGGCGCCTTAGCGGGGATGGAAGATTGGAGGAGATTATGTGCGGACAAAGATGGAGAAGCGAATATGTGCTGCGGGAAGCGGACAGGTGATGATGACTACAACACGCCGCTTGACTTACGAGACACATACCAGCAGCGTAGGGTCATGTCGATGCCAGACAACTTGCTTGAGTGATCACAGTACTGGTACTCCCTACAATGCTATGCCCTAACTTGCTTGAGTAGAGTAGTAGAGTAGGACTCTGCTCTACTACTAGCACCGGAGGAGTAGTATATTCTAATATAAAATAGTTACAAACTTCAACGCCCGAGCGTGGAACGACTACGAACCGTGCTCAAAGACCATGTCTACGTGGTGTTTGGACATGGGCGACAACCTCAACGCCAACGGTGCTGCTCCCGTTGCACCGTATGTGTTTCTGTCCTGACTATTTGAATCGTGGTAGAATTCATGTTTCTACTCTGTATCCTACTACTATGCTAGTCCACATGATTAGTTGTGAACGACAACTTCTTCCCCGACCTCGGCAACCTCATCATCGATGACATGGGCGACAACGTCAATGCCGGCAACCAGTGAGATACAGAGTGTAGGAAGTGGTTTGGGAATTTGCATGCCTTTCCAACCAGTGAGATACTCCGTACAAAGTACGACAGAGAAATAACCACAGAGAAGGAAGCTAAAAGTAAACAATCAAATGAGCATTTTTGCATTTGTTTTGCATTGAATCGTTTCACAAGCTTGACTAGTGCTGTTTTTCTACTTTTACAAAAACCGCATCATAATGTTAAAACGTGCATTTGCACGTACATAAGTAATAGTAGTACTCCCTCCGTCTAGGTGTATAAGTCTTCCCTCCTTCTTGGTCACGGTGCACAACCGAAGATGACTTATTGACCTGGACGGAGGGAGTAGCACAGTCTGCAAGCATATACCGAGAGAGAGTGTAGTGCGATAGTGGAAAACAATTATATGAGACCAGGTCTCACGGTTAGCAGGTGAGACCCATCCTGATGGATGACACGTGACATTCACAAATCACAAAGCATCTAATCTCTCCCCCCTGATTTTAAGTGGGGGTGGGGGATGCTTTGTGATTTGTGAATGCCACGTGTCATCCATCAGGATGGGTCTCGCGTGAGACCTGGTCTCATAGAATTCTTTTCATGCGATAGTATATAGTAAAGTTTGTGCTATATGCACGTACTTGCAAAATGTGTACGAATACACAAGGTTTCCAAACTTTCCCTTTTACATACTTAATTAAGGACACTAAAAATTCCTGAACGTTCGGGATTTATCATTTGCGTCCGAAAACTAATGAGATCGCCTTACGAAACAAAAATTATACTCCTCATGAAAGCCACATCGCTCGCAGGAGCGCTTGCGGCGCGCCACGAGTGCCCTGGTGCGCGGCCGTTTCCCAGCGCACCGACACAACGCCTCTTCCTCAGCCTCGCAACTCGCGAGGTGCTGATTGGCGGCTTGCCGACGGGCGAGCGCGATCTCACCGGTGTGGTGATCCGACGCCAACAGGTACTCCTCCTCGCTGGAAGCGTGCACCCGGTCCATGTACCGCCAAGCGTAGATGAGGCGCTTAGGCCCGACTGCACTCAGGGCGTCGGCACGGGCGTCCTCTGCCACCCTCACGGCCCTCGCACGAGCCTTCTGCCAAAGAGCCAATTGCCTGACTCTCTCGGACGCGACATAGGCTTCCTAGGCAGCTTGTTCCGCGGTGCGCTTCTCTTCCTCAGCCTTCTTCACCGCCTCTATTTTGGCGCGCTCTGCTAGAGGCAAAGCCTCCCACAAGGTGACATCCATTTCTTTCCAAAGCTCCTCAAGGCTGGGGGGGCTCGGCGGGCGGCGCGGCATTCTCCTCATAGCGGGGAGCCGACACGTCCTCCGGCGCGCGTGCTGGCGAGATTGGGAACGCCGACGCGTCCACCTCGACGCATTGCAGCGAGGAGTGGAATGCCGATGCGTCCTCCTCGACTAGTGGCGGCGAGGAACGGAACGGCGACGCGTCGCGTAGCGGCGAGGAGCAGAACACCGACACGTCCTCCTCGACTAGTGGCAGCGAGGAACAGAACGGCGACACGTGACCGTCCGCGCGGTGTAGCGAGGGGCTCCTAGGGCTTGGGAGGGGCGATGCCATGGTGGTCGACGTGAGAGGGAGGGGGAGGAGATAGCAATGAACGTGAACGTGAGGGGGAGGAGATAGCGATGTCATGGGAGGCGTAGTATTTATAGCGAGCAATGGCACACCTACGTAAGATATGGACTGAGTTGCACTAACTTAACTGCCGGTCTAGTTGCGTCACTGACATGTGGGCCAGAGCCCTGTTGGGCCCATATGTCAGTGACCGAATGCACCTGCAGTTAAGTAACAGCTACGTGGGCATATTTGTTGGAGTAAATTACGGGGGAGCGAAGGGGTGGAAATATTGCTGGTCACAACGGATTGGACGAGCGTGGGGGGAGGAGAGTCATGCATGCAGATTTTTTCACATGGGGTGGAGTGGTGGGACCGTCGGAGGGAGAAGGAGAGTTTGGCAGGCATATTGTTTCCACACATGGAGAGGAAAAAAATTGAGACTAACGGGCTTCCTGCAGGTATGGGGAACGGTGCATAATAAGTCATCTTGCATGCCGGGCTAGGTATAGTCTCAAGTCATTAAAAACAAACACGCCCCACACATGTTCATATTTCAATTTGCACTAAATTATTGCATGCGATGATTAAGGCTGGCCATAATGGTGGTATCTTAGCTGGTATCATGCACACGGGAATAGCAAACATGCTGATGTGGCAAAGAATTAAAGAAGAGAGGGGGGTTAGAGTAACTGGAGTTCATGCATGCATTGGTAAACACATTTTTTTGTGGAGAACGACAACACTAGTTGAGTACTTTTACAGACTTCAAAAATTATTCCACAATGTGTCAACATTCACAATGACAAATCAATATGTTTACACTCATTATAAAACGTAGTTCTTATACTACTCATTATAATCAGTACTCCCTCCGTCTAGGTGAGCAAGTCATCTTAGATTGTGCACTGTGACGAAGGAGGAGGGGAAATGAGAGATCTTAATGTTTATTTGCTAATTAGTAGCATTGCATGCAATGAACTAACCACTGCATGTCGTGTTTGGTAGTCTCAAGTCATTAAAAGCATGCACACCCACATCTCCTATTGGTTGATATGTTAAGAAACAAGAAACGAGGTAGAAGTTAATGCACCATGCCTAAGTGTTTTGGGAGTATTGTAGATATTGATATTTTTAGTATAAATTTGGTCGTGGGATTTCATTGATGCCTGTCAAAGTGTTGACAGGTCTGCTATGCGTGACCTGAAGATGAAAGCGTTGAGCATCTCGAAGTTGATCAACAATCTTCAATTGTCAAAGATTAGCCGTTCGGCCAATAAAGTGGCACACTTAATCGCTAAGTATAGCTTTGACAATAGATTAGATGGTATTCTTGTAAATAACGTACCATCCTGTGTGGTGAATATTGTATCGAATGAGTGTACTGGTGTGGCTGGTTAATTAATATAAGGTGGTGTTCAAAAAAAGTATAAATTTGGTCAAACACTTTGCAAACGGTTGATGGGAGTAAAAAGGACCAGAGGGAGTATCATGCATGCGGAGTAGGCAAAAAAATGCTTGTCTAAAAAAGGCAAAAAATTGCTCATTTATAGCCGGTCGAAGTCTCAAAGGGCGCGACCGCGCGAGGGAGGCGAAGGTCGTGGGAGGCGTAACGTTTGACGGAATTAAGTGAAGTTACATCCACGCGCCGGCATGGCGTGCGAACAAGAAGAAGCTATACCGTCAGGCCTACGATATGGGTCTAGTAGACATGACATCTAGTGGGTCCCGCATAGTTCTCGAGAACTCTTTGGGGGCTTGCAGCCGTTTATCCACTGGGCAAGCCAGCAACCCCACGCCGTTCGCACGCCCGACTCGTCTCCGTCTTCTACCTTACAACAGTTTGCTCCCAGTCGTCCCGTCCTTTCACATTAGTTTGCTCCCATTTTTTTGCGGGGTACAACAGTTCAACTTCTCCTAACCCTCCTCCAAAATCCATGGCCTCCCAAATCTCCATGGTCGCCGCTGAGTACCAGGTTAGAGCCATCACCGGCGATCAGTTCATCGTCATCTACACACGTGGATCCGAGACGGTGAAAGCATGGCTTGCTCGCTTCCTACACATGTTCAACAGTTCAACGGATGAGTGGGTCGCTGGGCTAGATGTTGAGTACACCATAGTCCTGGGACGAGAGAAGGATCTAAAGGACGAAGAGAGGAAGAAGCCCGCCGTGATCCAGGTTTGCGTACATAATGTTTGCTTGGTCTACCACATATGCCATGCCGACGTTGAGTGCCAGGATTTTAAGAACTTCCTCAAGGACAAAAGAGTGAAATTCGTTACTGTAGGCTTTAAGAACGACAGTGACGTCCTGCGTCGGATAGGTCTCGTTGTAGGCCAGCCCTTCGATCTCCAGAAGGCAAGCCTGGTGTCCTCCTCTCAACCTTCAATGCTGACCCTGGCAGCAGCCATGATTGATCCTTCGTACGCTAAACTGAAGAAACCTCATCACGAGTTTCATCATGCATGGGAGTCGAAGACATTAGATGAAGATCACATCCTGTACGCAGCAATGGATGCCTACCTTTGTTTAAATATCTACAAGGGTTGGATGAAGAAGCAGAGCCCAGTGTTCGGTTTAAGCAAAGAAGCGTCGGCGAAGAGGAAGAGGAAGAGGGACGAGGACGAAGTCGAGGACGTGGACTCGGACTCCAAGTAGGTGGCAGTACCGTCGCTCATGCTGGTTCTACTGCAGTATCAAGCGGACTAGTTGCTTGTTAGTTTATTTTCAAGGGTGTGTTGTGCTGAGGCCCCAGCAGAACTATGTTTATGTTCTTTCTCGTTATTTGAACTCTTTAGTACGTACAGTAGTACTAGTACTATGTCTTACTACTGTTCTTCTTGCAGTTGGTACTACTGCTCGTATCTTCGTGTTCCTATTGTACTTAATACATTCGTACTAGTAATATAATTTGGGTCAGTCGATTGTGAAAGAAGTTCGACGGAGCGAAGGAAGAAGACGACAGAAGAGGTGGAAGAAGCCCTTTCTAGCCATCCATGTTGCATCAAACGGCTCACATGAGTCGACTGACCCAAATTGCTCATTCAGATTGCAGGATCCACGTGGCATTCAAGGTCTCGAAGGTAGATTCTACTTCCGCACCCAGTTTGCGGGCTCGACGCGCGCGTGACCGGCTTCCGCCGCGACAGCCACCATGCGCGCCTCCTCCGCGCGGGCGGAGACGACAATGACACGCTAGTTCCTCCTCGTCGGCGTGCTGGAGCACGCGCTCGTCCTCCTCTTCGTACGTTGTGTGCATAGACGCGTCTCCACCAGCTGCTCGCATGCTTGGCAGCACGGCAGCATCGCAAGGAGGGACTGCAGACGACGTGAGCGGGCGAGCCTTCAGCTTCATGGCACAGGGATGGCGGTGACACGGTTGTGATCGGCGAGAAATTGTTGGTCGGAGCAGGCGGGCATCGGCATGCACAACGGCGGCGGCGACATATTGACGAGTGCGCGTGTGGGTGCTTACTTTAGTTTTATATATAAGGTTGGTCAAACTTAAAAGAAAACCGTACTAGTACACGTAAACATTAGACTTAGGCAGCGCTTTTATTAGTTACTAGCTTATGTTCTTGCCCATTGTGACCAGCCTTAGTACCACGGCCACGATACAGAATCCTGTGCAAGCGCGTGAACCGTGGCCGCATGGTCGATCGAACGGTGCGTCACCGTGTCGCGCTCGAAGGACATCCACCGAACCTTTTTGTGTGTGTGAAAACAATCCTCGAATATTACTCAAATTTTTTTCCTGTGAAAGTTCTTGACGCTGCAATAGTTCCATATATTTGAATTTAGCTCCAGTTCGTGTTTATTTGGATTTGGACGTTTTAGGTGCGCCCTAGTTTTTTTTAATACTGATTTTGTGTGTGTGACTGAGAGAGAACGTGTCTATGTGTCCATATGTGTGTTGTGGTGGAAGGGCAATGTGGAGACGGTGTGTGTGTGATACAGACATAGAGAGGTGTGAATGTGCAAATGATCGTGCATGAGTGAGACATAGACAGATGCCGATACGTTGTGTATACATGAGAGAACGGTCTTCTAGTTTACTTGTGTGTGTGTGAGAGAGAGAGGGAGAGGGAGAGGGAGAGAGACAGAGAGAGGAGCATCCGTAACACAACAACCATCTCTCTCGATTCGTCCGTCCCTCGCACAGTCGCATGCAACACATGCATCAACGCGCACATTTTGACACCCTCACCTGGCCCCTACCCACCTCAAGGCCCGAACAATCTCTTCGTGAATACCCATTTCTCTCCTTAGGTTTGTTTTCTCTCAATATCTGACACACACACACACACACACACACACAGAGAGAGAGACACGCAGCACAACACACACACACACTCCCCCGAGCACACAATTCATCCCCATCCAAGGTTATACGACGACCACTCTCGCTTGTGCTTCTTTGCACCCCAACATGCACAACACCTCAATCTTCAAAGAGGGCAATGAGAAGACCGAAGACGGCAACCACACCGCGCTAGAGAATGCGGGGTCATTTGGAAGCAGGGTGATGTGACGACGGCTGACTGACTCCTCCCCCACCCTCTCTCTCTCTCTCTCTCTCTTGCACAAAATTACCAATCCCTCTCTCCCTCGCACAAAATTGTCAATCCCTCAACCCACGAGATCCTTCCCCTCTCATCCATGTTTTTCCTGCTCTCTCATCAAACATGTTGTCTCTTCTCCTTCCACGTATACAGAATCCAGATGCACACGCAACTCATGTATATTACATGTATGCATCTTTCTCACAGACCTAACTTCTTCCTCTCTCTTTCTCTCTCTATCTCTCTCTCTCTCTGTCTCGTTAGGTTTGTCTCCTACTCTCTCGTCCACATACATACAATCTTTCCCACCCTATCTGCTCCATCTTCAAAAGCTCTCTCTGCACGTTTCATTCACACATTGGGATATGTCAAAATGTTGCTTCTATAATGGCTGATGTAGAGTTATGGTTGTTCTTGTTGCATCCTACAAAGTAATAACTATGAAATGCATTTAGATTCTCATTTGACTGGGATTATGTGAGTTTGAGCATGTTGTGAAGTACTATAGACCTTGTATACATCTTGGGATTCGACAATGATTGTAACTATTGAATTGTATAGACCATTACATTCGAAGTCAATAGCCTAATATATTTATTTCACAATTTCAACAAATGATTAGTTCACTACAAACTAAGAAAACAAATGTGTACTCCCTCCGTTTTTATTTAAGTCCGCGTATTAGCATTGGTCAAAGTCAAGTTTTGTAAACTCTCAGAAAGCTTATAACAAAAAATATTAACATATATAATAACAAATAAATACCATTAGATTCATTATTGAATGTACTTTCACATCATACATATTTGTTATGGTAAATGTTTATATTTTTCTATAAACATGGTCAAACTTTAGGAAGTTTGACTTCGGTCAAACCTAATATGCAGAGTTTACTACTACTACTCGCTAGTTGCTTAGCCGAATCACTCAACACGTCACACGGGGAGTCCAGTGTCACAGAATTTTGAGTTCAGCAGGAAAATCTCCCGTGACCCTGATTCGAGCAGTGGGAAGTTACCATCATAGCCTTTAGAACAGGCCTACGGATGACGCTTGGTAGGGGGCTGTTTTCGTAACTTCAGGTTCACCCTACCCAGCCAACCCCACCCCGGCACCCAGAGTAGTACACCTGAATACTCCCCGATTTCTATCCCCACCGCAAAATAGACTTCTCCACGGCACCGCAGCCTTCGTGCTCCTCCCCTTTACATCGGCGCACTCGTCCACCGGAGTGCATCTGCCTCATTGACGACCTCGTACGCCGCACTGGAGCCGGTCCACCGTTGTCGTCGTACACGGAGCCTCTTCCCCGGCATCGTCTTCCACGGTCTTGTATCTGCTTCCCAGAAACCGACGCCAAGCGCAGAAGTACCACCGTCGTGGACAATGAACTGACTCCCGTTGCCGACCATGACTCATAGAGGCCGTCGCGACCATTGTTCTCCTCCTCGATTGGTAATGTGTGTATTGAATCACTTAGCAGTACATGTGCAGTTCCAATTTTGTTCATACCTACCCTTCAAATTTCCTGGGTGCTATTGTTCCCACAAAAGTAATTGGTTATAGCCTCCATTGTCCAACAGAAATCAGCTTGTAATTGTGCGACACTCCTGTATCGCGCTGTGCTTGGGTAGGTTTTTCGTCTGCAACCAGTAGTGTGGCAAATGATGGAAAGGTTTTTAGAACTAGAAAAATGCCCATGCGTTGCACGCATCAAGATGCATTTGTATGAGTAGTTTATCTTGTTGGAGATGCTCTAACATGGCAGACGAGTGCTTTAATGTTGCCCACAAGATGCGCGAGTATTACTAGTAGTATATTTTTCTTGCCATGTTGAGATTTTAAAACCACGAGTGCGAACATGCAGAGGAGCAATGAAGATCAAACACGGGATATTCGGGACATCTTCAAGGAGCGTGGCAAGTTAAAGAGGAGCTGCACCGAACCTGTAAAACGAGCTTTGGTAAGTAACACCCTTTCAATTACTTTCGTGTAGCCTCGTGTTCTTCGATGTGTATATGTTGTAGTTTCTGTTTCTCTTAAGCGTGGTGTTCTTCGATGTGTAATAAGAAGAGTCTTAATCGTCCTAATGCTTTCGTTTTTAGCTTGATGTAGGAAGTGGGTGTTCTCACCTTGTAGTCTGTTTTTATTTATTTTTTCCTTTTGAATTCACTTCTCCGAGTTCTGTTTATCTGGCTTCTACTAAATGGATCTAGGTTGCTCTGAGTATTGATCTAAAAAAGAAGTAACTTCATGTCAGGATGCAGTTCCTGCGAGGAGGGAAGTATGGTCAACCTCGAGATCATGTTTCCAAAATGAGGCTGGATTACACACAAGGTGCCAGTTCCCTAATGATGCTGGATTAGACACAAGGTGCAAATTCCCAGATGATGCTGGATTACACACAAGCCAGGTGGAGTCGTCAGCTGTTCGTGTCCTCGTGGCATTAGTAAAGGCTGAAAGAAAGCGTGCAGCAGCCCTTGAGAATGTAGCTGAGTTCCTGAAGAAGCGAAAAGAGCAATCAGATGCTCTCTTCACCCAAGCCAAAGAAGAGATGGAAGAAGCCAGAAATAAGCTAGCAGAGGCAGAGCAGGCTAGGCGTCTCCTGCTATCTAAAACTGTTGTCAATACAAAATTTCCTTCATAATAGCTAGGTTCAAATGTTTATCCAGTCAGCATGCCTGTTGTGATGTCCGTGCATCTACTGATGTGGCACAAAATGTTTTTTTTGGGTCATGTAATAACAGCAATTACTTTCCAAACAATAACAGACGAAGCATTGGACATGGTATAGTTCACGCGCAAGCCCGACATTCCAAGTTCAACTTCCACATCAAACTCATGTTCATAGATATCTGCACATTCATACATAATGTCCACAACCATGATTCACTTCAAAGCCAAAAAAATGTGAGGAGAGTTATAAATAAAGAAAATCCTCTACTAGTTCCTGCTACCAGTGCGAGCACAACAAGTCAAGACCATGCGTATATTAATTATATTTTAGTCATTTTTTGTGTTCTAAAATGCCTGCCGGCTCGCGGAAGGACGTGTTACCGGCACATGCGCAGATTCAATGAAGGCAGGCAGGGCAGTCTTAAGCTGGTTGCACGCAGCGAGGAGGCATGCTCAGCCGGGCCTGCAGCGAGTGCGGCCCTCTTGGCCGGCGCGCCGGTTCAATGCCTGCGCTATGAGAGGTCGCGTCCGTGTCAAAGCAATCACTCCCTCCAGTCCTTTTTTGTTTGGGTATAACAAAATCTCGTTTTCCATTCACATTTTAGTGGTAGGAGTTGTGCGTGTGTGTCTGTGAGAGGGAGAGAGAGGAGACAGTAGTCGGGGTTGTCTGATCGGTAAACAAATGAATAATGTCAGTCTGGGATGGAGATGAAAAGGAGACCGCAACAAATGTTGTGTCTATAGGAGAGATAGAGAGAGTAATTTTAGTAGTATGAGTCATATGTAGAGACATATAGGGTGTGTGAGAGAATCCCATAGAGAGAAAGACAAAGTGAAAGGTGAGTGGAGACTGTGTGTTTGGCGGTGAAAAAGAAAGCTTAGGTACCGAGTGATACCAGAGAACAGTAGAGACGTGAGAGATAATGAAAACCGTGTAATTTATAATGATAGGGAGAGTGTGACACTTCTCAAGGGAGACGTCGAGAGACCATGTTTGCGAGGATAGGAGCAACATGAAGTGAGCGTGCGGGTGAGCTGGAGAAAAGAGAGTGATAGCTACCTGAAGGAGCATGCATGCGAGAGAGATGGGCGTGAAAGGAGTGAACAAAAAAGGGATTCAAATATTTGAATTCGAGATGATGATACATGTAATCCATACTCGAACCAAAATTGATCTATCAAACATGCATACTCATATGAATTCACACACATCTATGTTATTTAATATGTGGATATTACTGATCCATACATTTTAGTAGAACATAATTTGGTTAAAAAATTTTGAATTCAACCTTAAGATTTCGAGATCGTTGTATTTGTAAATCATATTATACATATAAAGGAGCAGAATTCTTTGTTGTGCTTTTGAAAGTATATATATATAAAAATGATGTATATAGAATGTAATTCCAATTGAAAATGGATCCCGCCCGAAAAAATAGAATACAAACGGGATTCCAATTGAGTTGGCATGGTAAACATGCACTCTGCAAAATTTGAACGAAGCGGGGAAAGTCGCAGTAACCGCCCGAAACCAAAATCTGCGAGATGGAAATCACTACTGCCTATCCCTGCCACGCAAAGCCTATATGCTGGATTTCTATAGGTTTCGATAGGGGTAGGTTTGTAATTTCACCCAAACATGATGTAACCGCCTCTCACCCGGATTCATACATGGTGGGCGCCAAAACATAGTGTGTCCTCGGCCGAAATCGACTCCCTCCCTGATTCATATTCATACACGGTGGGCGCCAAAAACAATCTCTCGTCGGCAAATATTCGGTGTATGCGAGATTACCGTCCTATCCCCAACCGACTAGTGTTGCTGTGATGTAGTAGAAATTTGAAATGGGGGCTAAGTTTGTAAATTTCCTCGCATTTGAGACAAGCGCGCCCTGAATACATGGTTCCCCCTTCGTCTCTACCTCCCTTTTCCCCATTCGTACTCCGTGGGCGCCAAAACACCCTCTCCACCCCGCCCTCCTCCGTCCGCCGCCGTCCGCCACCCCATCCACCGCCATCCTCCTCCACCATGCCGGAGTTGATACCCCGACGCCGCCGTCCATTACAAGAGACCGACCTCTCTCATCCACGGCTTCGGACCGGGATCCTTGCATCCCGTCCTCTCGCTTCATCCCCGCCGCCGTCCACCTTGTCGGCGCCGCTCCTACGACCGTCTCGTCCACCGCGCCCCACCGCCACCGTCTACCCTCCTAGATCTACTTCCACGCCGCCGACAACCATCGCTACCGCAGCACCGTCAAATTCTCGGCAGATGCGTACACAGCGACGCACCAGAGGCTGTACTCTTTCGTATCTGCTCAACTTATTTATCGCAGCAAGAAAATAGATCGCCACTGCTTTACTCTGATTTCTTGTCTTGGTTGCGAAGTTGGCTTTGTTCGGTTTGCACCTTCAAATCCGCCATGGCACGCTCAACACCATACTTGCAATGCTTATGGTTTTCCCCTTTTATATTCCAGACTAGTTAAATCACAGTAGACTAAATTTCAAAATTGGGTCAGTCGATTTTTCAGAGCCCGTCGGAGTTCGCCGGTGCGATCGAAGGTGCTCGGGTGGTTGTGGGGCCTCGCCAAACGAAGAAAACTCGACGCGGGTGGGGGTTGGGGTGGGGGTGGCAGAGGAACACAGGCGGTGGGGGCCGATGGTCCGGCCGACAGCCCGTGCGGTGTTCTGTATGGGAAGAATCAGAGACGAGGAAGAAGAAGGGTTAGGAGACGTAGGATCTTCATCCAACCGCCTGAAATGGTCGAGAGACATCTAGGAGTTGCATTCTTAATGTGCTCTGGTTCATCATGTGTGGGCACTGCACAACCAACATTTTATTATCCAAAATCTGCTTGCTCTTCTTTACCATGTTCCTCTTCCGTTCTTCTTTAATATGTACTCTCTCCGTTCCTAAATACAAGTCTTTGTATAGATTCCACCATGGACTACATATGGAGCAAAATGAGTGAATCTACACTCTAAAGTGTACCTGGATACATCTATATGTGATCCATAGTGGAAATCTCTACCAAGACTTATATTTTGGAACGGAGGGAGTATGATAGTAGTACAGTATGTTCCTTGTACTGAAGATGAGCAGGGACATTTGCAGTGTAGAGGTCTATACGGTCGGTTGTGATGGACACTTTGAGCCTCTTTGATTCATAGGATCTTGTAAACATAGGAATAGGATTTTAGTGGCCTGCCCACTTGAATCCTATAAGAATAGCAAGGAAATGTGGGGAGCTGTGTCGCCTTTGAGAGTTACATTGATATTAACAGTACCGCACCTTCACTTGAAGAGAGATGGTATCCGAAGCCTTTCTAGCCGTACCGGCAATACTAGCACATATATTCCAGCAAGTTCCACTTTGCTGATTTTACTCTGATGCTTAAGGTTTTCCCGTTATATCTACACTATGATCTGTGTAGCTGGTTTATGTCACACTAGCAGAAGTCCACTCTTGAAGCTAAACATTGCAATGACTTACAAAATTGGCACCAAGGCATTGAGTGCCATTCTAGATGCAATGAAACTCATACGCTCCCCACCTGTTGATTCTTGTTCAGAATATGATC
The DNA here is from genome assembly GCF_018294505.1 of Triticum aestivum. Taxonomy (NCBI): domain Eukaryota; kingdom Viridiplantae; phylum Streptophyta; class Magnoliopsida; order Poales; family Poaceae; genus Triticum; species Triticum aestivum. The sequence continues at coordinate 330,756,139 of NC_057806.1, read as the reverse complement.
CTAATGACTATTCTAACCTCGAGGAGTCAAAGACAGATGGCCTGTCCTGTTCACCCATCAAGGCGCTTGTTCTAATTTCGCAATGTTTTATTGATTGCGGGTATCTTGCATATGTTGTCTTGCATTTCTTCTACTTTGTTGCACCGCCATCTGCTTAGTTTACTCATCATATATGTCGAGATGCCATGCCCATCCATTATCAATACATATTCCATATGTCATCATACCATGTTTTTCCACTCAAATGTTGTTCTTGTGTATCAGACATCAAAAAGGAAGAGGGTGATTGCCGAACCAGAAGGAGCACCAGCAAAGTCCTTGAAAAACGTGGTGGTGCCGGAGAAATCAGACAGCACCCCACTTATACTGGATGTACAACCAGTGACACAAAACGTAGGACCGACTCCAGCAGACTGTACCCATACTTCACTGGCCACACCACTAGCCCCACCACAAAGGACCTGCACTCCAGCAAAAGGTATACCGATTTCATTTGCCATAGCACCAGCTGTACCACAGAAAAATCCCACTCCAGCAAAAAGTACAGAAAGTCCACCGGCCGAAGACCTATCCCAACTACAGAGACGGCCAATTCCTGCAGATTGGAAACCCCATTCCATTTATTCCCAGTTTAAAAGACCATGCTTTCAATGTTGTTAGGGACTACGAGCATATATTCCCATCATGGGAAGATTATTGTGAAGACAAACACCATTTTCACATCTTCATGTCCAACTTACGTGTAAGTGCTATTATCCATGGCTATTATTTTCCTGTTTTCTGCTGATTGAACACATCAATGATTTACATTACATTGTTGTAACTAGGCGAGGGTCAATCTGGATAGTCATGACGAGCAAAGCTTGCTTGTGCTTTTCAAGGAAGCATTGCAGCAGTATCGGTGTTACCTGAGGAAATCACACTTTGATGGCAAGTCTATAAACGAATTTCCGGTGAAGTCTCCTGTGTTAAATTTAGAAGACATTGAATGGAAAAACCTTGTTATGCACATGTCTCATTCCTAGGATGAGGTACTGTCTATGAAATCACATGACAATTTGAACTTCTACTTTTTCGCATGTGCCTTACGGATCTTTTTTGCAGGAAATCTGCTCGAAGAAGAATTCCGGTTTGACAAGAATGACAGGATATCGCAAATATGCTGCCCGCTGCTTTGCTCTTGTTAGTACCTGTAGTCCTGTATCACTGTACTTGCATACATACCTGGTTCATTATGTGATAGCAGTATGCATGATAGCTTGCTTATCAATTGTTCGCTCTAAATTATCTGATCTGTATGAATGGTTACATTAGTGTAGAATATATCCAATGCTAATTTTTTTTAGCTCTGCATTGTTCTTGTAAGTACATGATGTCCTTTATTAGTGTTCTTATAATGACAGGTAGTTGTTCATGTACCATCACTCTGCAGCTTATTTTCCTTTGCCCTCCATTTTCTACACATCAGATCTATATTTACTCTTACCATTAGGTTGGTACTGAAGAAGTTTAGTTATGCATTGCTCTTGGCTGTACCTTTTGCCTGTATCGCTGCACTTACATTTATAGCTACTTGGTTATGTAGCATCACTCTTCATCTTATCTTAAATATTCTCCATTTTTCGTATATTATCACATCTGTATTTACTCTTAACAAAATGTAGAATAAGGGCAATGCTTTTGAAGAAGATTCTGTGGTAAACTTCTTGAATTGCCCCCCCCCCATCAGCATGGACAAGGCCTTTATAGAGCCTATCTTCACCAATAATGTAAGTTTGTCCATCTCAAGCCTTCAAACTTTGTTGTATATATTTGGTTAGGCATGACTGCAACAGCTGTTTATTTTTGGTGTTTGCATCAAATTGCTTGTTTAAAGTTTATTATATGTAGTTCATAAACAAAAGTTCATCCTTTCTCAATTTAAGTTTTCTGTTGTACAACCAAGTTCCTTCTTCATTCCATGTAAATTAAACTATACAGAGCAAGTGATCTTCTTTTGCACTGCATGTATGCTTCTGTTCTTCATCTGTAATCAAGTGGTGTGGTGAACCTACCCACTACAGCACAATGTCATATTCTGCAATGTCTTAACTATGAAAAATGTCATATCATTCTACTATTATTTAAACTGTCTCTTTATTTGCCAATCTGAAATGGTATAAATTGACAGCACACTAACCATTGATACTTATGAGTTCTTGATCTGTAATCCAGTGGTGTCGTGAAGCTGCCAACTCCTTCACAATGTCATTTCCTGCCATGTCTTGACCTGAACCCCTGTTCAAGAATTCATTCGATTAACCAGTTAACTTGCCGATTAATCCCTACTCATAGGGTCCCCGAGTAGCCGATTACCCAATAAATCATCCGATTAATTGATTGAATGGCCGATTAACTTGCTGATTAGCCTATTAATCCCCTACTCACCAGCCGACCGAGCAGCTACCAGTTAACGATTTCCTCAACAATGACCTGAACAATACAATATTGTGTTAATGCAAATTTAAACTGTGTCACTTTATTTGTCAGTAAGAAATGTGATGAATTGTCAGCACTGATACTTTTATGTGCAAAACCTGTCATCTGTCTACTTGTTTATCTTTCAGAGTGAGGAAGATATAAGTGTTGAACAAGCGCAGTCTCATCATCTTGCTCAGCTGCTTGCGCTGCAGCTCCCCAGCAGGGCTAACCTTTCTTGAACTCTGTTGAAGTGTTGTCGGTTTTGTATATTATTTTGTCGGCGTGTTTATTTGCACTGGTGGCGATCTTTGATGCCCAGTGTATGTAATCTGCTGTCTGCTTGTGCTTTATTATCATAGTGGCAAACTTTGATGCCTAGTGGATGTAATATGCCGTAATTTCATTATTGTATAGTATAGGTTTTTTCTTATTCACGATGCTGCAGTTATTTTACTATATATATATCATGTCTTCGCAGTAAACCGGCAAAACCGTAAAATTACGGTACATAATCAGGCCATCATGCAATCACGATGTAGGTTGGGCCTGAAACGTGCCGATCAGCTCACGGGCCGGCAGCAGCCCGAAATGAACCCCGGCCCATGATTGTGCGAATCAAATCATGGGCCTTTAACAGGCCGAAAAATTGTCTCGGTCCTTGTTTGGCCCAATCAGATATCGGCTGCGAGCAGGCCGGATGCAAACCAGGCCGTAGTTAGGGCCCAACTATATGACGGGCTTTTAACAGGCTGAAATTAATATAGGGCCAAAATGTTAAACGGGCCCTTAACAGGCCAAAACTAATATCAGGCCGAATTACTAAGTGGGCCTTTAGCAAGTGGGCCCAAAAGCATAGTGTCCAGTTGACGGGCCGAATCTGATATGGGCCATAATTAGGCCCAAAACCTCTTAAAGGGCCAGACCTGATCTGGGGCGTAATTTGGCCCAGAACATGGTAGGCTTTCAACGGGCCGGATCTCATATGGGCCACTATTAGGCTCGGAGCATGGCAGGCCATTAATAGACCGTATCAAATATGGGCCGGCATTTGGCCCAAAACATGGCAGCCAGTTAATGGGCCGGCCTACTAGGGTCCTCAAAATCTTGTGGGCCTACAGCTGGGCCGGCCCATTAATGTCAGTGAAATCTCGTGGGCCTTTAGCTGGGCCGGCTGATTATGATCCGTAAGAATTTTGTGGGCCTTTACCTGGGCCGACCTATTATGGCACACAAAAATCTTGTGGGCCTTTACTTGGGCCGGCCCATTATGGCCCGCGAAATCTTGTGGGCCTTTAGCTGGGCCAGCCCATTATGGCCCGCAAAATCTCATGGGCCTTTAGCTGGGCCAGCCCATTATGGTCCGCAAAATCTTGCGGGCCTTTAGTTGGGCCGGCCCATTTAAACTTGTTGGGCCGTGCCACGTGTCGACGTATCATAGGCGCCTTCTCTCCAGTGAGTGGATGACATCTGTCCCGACGATGAGCCGACACGTGTTTCCTCTAGCCAATGATGATTTTACATGTGGAAAATCCCCATTGGTCGGGGCTGTTAACGGGTTATCGGATCCAAAACCCGACCCGGTAGCTTAACGGCATTCCGTTACGGTGGATGCCACGTGTCGGTCACCCTTGACGAAAGCACTTCTATGACGCACGATTTATCATCATGGAAGTGGACACTTCTGTGATGATAATTTTGGTAATGTCATGGAACACTTCTACGACAGCACAGGTATGACTATCTTGATTCTGTCATAAATTTGCCATGGATGTACATGCATGACAAAAAAGCAACCTATTGTGACAAACATGTATCATCACGGAAGTGTATTTTTTTTGTAGTGTCATGTTCCAGAAGCTCACTCGTTTCGCTAAGAAAGACATCCCTGACGAGAAGAGCATGATTTATCAGTTCAGAGGTGGCCTCAGAGAAGATCTGCAACTAGCTCTTGTGCTTTTTGAGCCGAAAAAGTATGATGAATTCTACAACATGGCACCGAAGCAAGAGACTGCTCAGCTCAAGTGCGATGCTTCCAAGAAGAGAGTCAGGGATGCAACTCCTTCTTCCTCAACTCAAGTGACAACTAAGCAGCAAAAGTATTGGTTGCCTCCTCCTCCTCCGTCCTGTCAGCCTTATCAGCAGAAGAGCAAAGGTGGCAATGGATCTTCACACCCACCCAACCCAGGCTTTCAAAACAAGACTTCGTCTCATGCTCCAAGGTCAAGTGCTCCGTATCACCATCCGCTCTCGGAGGTTACGTGCAACAAGTGTCAGCAGAAGGGTCACTATGCAAACAAATGCTTCAACCAGAGGTGTCTACCTCCTCCTCCTCCAATGAGATCTGCTAGCAATGCAGTGGTCAAGCATAATCCCAAGTTTGCAAAGGTCAACATGATGAACGCAGCTCAGGCAGAGGACTCGTCAGAAGTGATCATGGGTAACCTTCATGTTAACGATATTCTTGCAGAAGTTCTTTTTGACTCTGGTGCATCACATTCTTTCATGTCATTCCCATTTGCATCGGAGCACAACTTTGACACTAAGGCATTACCTAAAGCATTGCAAGTTGTTTCTCCGGCTAAGCGTTTGAGTTCTAGCATGATGGTTCCGGATGTTTCTATCATGATGGGCGACTTCAAGTTTCTGGCTTCTCCAATTGTTCTTGGTAACTCGGATATTGATCTAATTCTCGGCATGGACTGGCTTTCTAAGCACACGGCTCAACTTGATTGTGCTGCCAGGAAGAGTCAATTGACACACTCGTCTGAGGATGTGATTGTCTTTGCCGCTCGTGATGATACCATTCGACTGTTTTCTCTCAATGAGAAGGGTGAGTTGGATGCCATCTCTCAGATTCCAGTCGTTTGTGAATATCAAGACGTCTTTCTAGAAGAGCTTCCAGGAATGCCTCCTCACCGGCCAGTTGAATTCGTCATCAATCTTGAGCCTGGCACGGAACCTGTTTGCAAACGTCCTTACAAGCTTGGACCAGAAGAGTTGAAGGAGCTGAAGAAACAACTCGATATTCAAGAGTGTACGGGTCTCATCCGACCAAGTTCTTCTCCATGGGGTTGTGGTGTTCTTTTTGTCAAGAAAAAGGATGGAAAGGACCGACTTTGTGTCGACTACCGTCCATTGAACAAGAAGACCATAAAGAACAAGTACCCACTTCCCAACATCAACGAGCTTTTCGAGCAACTCAAGGGTGCTCAAGTATTCTCCAAGCTTGACCTCCGTATGGGCTATCATCAGATTCGCATTCGTGAACAAGATATCCCCAAGACAGCATTCAAAACAAGCTATGGTTCCTATGAATACACTGTCATGTCTTTCGGCCTTGTCAACACTCCTCCAATGTTCTCTCACATGATAAACTTCATCTTCAACCCCTACACAAATGACTTCATCTTGGTCTATCTCGATGAAATTTTGGTCTTTTCCAAGAACAAGGAGGATCATGCCAAACATTTGAGATTGGTGCTGGACAAACTCAGAGAACATCAGTTCTATGCGAAGTTTTCAAAGTGCGAGTTTTGGCTCGATGAGGTTCCCTACCTTGGGCATATCATCTCCACCAAGGGCATAGCTGTTAATCCTGAGAATGTGTCTGCAATTGTGAATTGGGAACCACCTCAGAATGTGAAGCAACTCCACAGCTTCCTTGGGCTCGCAAGCTATTGTCGAAGGTTCGTTGAGAATTTCTCTAAGATCGCGAAGCCTCTTTCCAACCTCCTTCAGAAGCATGTGAAGTATGTCTGGACACCTGAATGTGACATCCCTTTCAACACCCTCAAAGACAAGTTAGTCACAGCTCCAGTTCTGACTCCTCCTGATGAATCCAAACCATTCGAGGTTTTCTGTGATGCTTCCCTGCAAGGTCTCGGTGCTGTGTTGATGCAAGAGAAGAAAGTTGTGGCCTATACCTCTCGCCAGTTGAAGCCCAATGAAAAGAACTACCCCACTCATGACCTCGAGTTGGCGCCAGTTGTCCATGCTCTTTTAACATGGAGACATCTCTTGTTGGGAAGGAAAGTGGACATCTTCACTGATCATAAGAGTCTCAAGTACATCTTCACTCAGCCCAACCTCAACCTCAGGCAAACTCGTTGGGTCGAGATGATTCAATAGTATAATCCGAGTATTGAATATACCCCAGGCACGGCCAATGTCATTGCTGACGCATTGAGCAGGAAGACTTACTGCAACAGTTTGATTCTCAAGCCCTACCAACCGGAGCTTTGTGAAGCTTTCCGCAAACTTGATCTCCAAGTTGTTCCTCAAGGATTCCTTGCCAACCTCCAAGTCTCTCCTACTTTGGAAGATCAGATTCGTGAGGCTCAACTTCTTGATGCTATGGTGAAGAAGTTGAAGATTGGGATTGCCAAGAGCCAACCCAAGTACAAGTGCTATCGTCTTGATGACAAGGATACTCTATTCTTCGAGGATCGCATTGCTGTTCCTAAGGGTGACCTTCGTAAAGTCATTTTGAACGAGGCTCACAATTCACTCCTCTCTATTAATCCGGGAAGTACAAAGATGTACCATGACCTCAAGCAGTCGTATTGGTCGACTCGAATGAAGCGCAAGATTGCTCAGTTCGTGAATGAATGTGATGTCTGCAGAAGAGTGAAAGCAGAACACCAACGACCAGCTGGTCTCCTCCAACCTCTTGCCATTCCATAATGGAAGTTTGACCATATTGAGATGGACTTCGTGACTGGATTTCCCAAGTCCAAGCGTGGCAATGATGCTATCTTCGTTGTCATCGACAAGCTCACTAAAGTGGCTCATTTTCTCCATATCAAAGAATCTATCACAGCAGCTCAGTTGGCAGAGCTATATACCTCCAGGATTGTCTCTCTGCACGGCATTACGCAGTTGATATCTTCAGATCATGGAAGCATTTTCACTTCTAAGTTTTGGGATTCTTTTCAGAAGGCCATGGGCACCAGCATTCGCTTCAGCACAGCTTTTCATCCTCAAACTAGTGGCCAAGTCGAGCGAGTCAATCAAATTATTGAAGATATGCTCAGAGCATGTGTCATTTCTTTCGGTATGAAGTGGGAAATATGCCGAGTTCTCCTACAACAACAGCTTACAAGCCAGTTCAGGCAAGGCCCCATTCGAGATTCTCTATGGCAGAAAGTGTCGTACTCCACTTAACTGGTCAGAGACTGGTGAACGCCAACTTCTTGGCAATGACTTGATCACAGAGGCTGAAGAAATGTGCAAAGTCATTCGTGAAAATCTCAAAGCCGTGCAATCGCGCCAGAAGAGTTACTATGATAGCAAGCATCGTGACTTGGCTTTCGAGATCGGAGATCATGTCTACCTCCGCGTCTCTCCAATGAAAGGTACTCATCGCTTCGGTATCAAAGGAAAGCTTGCCCCGAGATACGTGGGTCCTTTCAAGATCATTGGCAAAAGAGGCGATCTCGCCTATCAACTTGAGCTTCCATCCAACTTTTCAAATGTGCATGACGTGTTTCACGTGTCTCAGCTCCGCAAATGTTTCAAGACTCCTGATCGCACCATCAACTTCGAAGAGATTGATCTCCAAGAAGACCTGTCTTATCATGAGCATCCCGTTGCTATTCTTGAAGAAACTGAGCGCAAGACTCGCAACAAGTCTATCAAATTCCTGAAAGTGAAGTGGTCACATCATTCCGACCGTGAAGCCACCTGGGAACGCGAGGACCACCTCCATTCCGAATATCCAGTGTTTTTCCAGTCCTAGATCTCGGGACGATATCCTTTCGTAGTGGTGGAGTGTTGTAACGACCCGTATGTAATTTGCCATATTTGTATTCCAACTCTTGCCATTTTTGGCACTAAGTTATGATATTCCTCGTGGTTGGGTTTTGTCTTCGTTTTGCTTTTGTCCTTTGTCATGCATCTCATATCATGTTATCATGTGCATCGCATTTGCATACGTGTTCATCTCATGCATCCGAGCATTTTCCTCGTTGTCCGTTTTGCATTCCGGCACTCCTATGTCCTCCGGTGCCCCCTTTTGCCTCTTTTCGTGTGCGGGTGTTAAACGTACTCAGATTGGACCGAAACTTGCCAAGCGGCCTTGGTTCACTACCGGTAGACCGCTTGTCAAGTTTCGTGCCATTCGGACTTTGTTTGATACTCCAGCGGTTAACCGAGGAACCGTAAAGGCCTCGTGTGTGTTGCAGACCAACACCTCTCCAAAGTGGCCCAAAACCCACCTAAACCCCCTCCATCATCTCGGTCGTTCGATCACGATCGCGTGCCTGAAAACCGTGCTCCATTTGGAGTCTCCTAGCTCCTTCTATGTATAAATAGGCCTTCCCCTCCAAAATTTGGGCAAAAACCCCCCTAACCCTAGCCTCTTCCTCCTCCCGCCGCCGGACGCGTCCGGATCAGGCCGGACACGTCCGCCTGCCGCCGCCCGGCCAACCGGTGTCCGCCATGTGGGCAGCCCGCTCCCACATCGCCGCCGGCCCGCCCGAGCACGGGTCGGGGCCCCCCGAGCCCGCGCGCACGCCCCGCCGCCCGCGTCTGCCCGCCGCCTCGCGCCGCCCGGGAGCTCGCCGCTCCACCTCCTCGCCGCTCGCCGGCCGCCGCGCCTTCTCGCCGCCACCGCCCGACGCCGGCCACCTCACCGCCTCGTCCTCCACGACTCCCGCCAAATCCGGTCGAGGAGTGACCGGATCCGGCGGCCCCAAGTCCGGCCATCGCCTCCGCTCGACTCCGGCGAGTCTCTGGCCGCCGTCTTCATCGAGCTCTGGCCATTGCAGCATTTCCGGCGAACCTCGAAGTCCATGCCGATCCAGATCTGAGAGAAACCCTAGGGTTGACTTTTGCCTCTCTCTAAGTCCCTAGTTTTCCATATTTTCTAGACATCTTCATCATGTCGTAACTTCGCATCTGTAGCTCCATTTTGGGCATGTAGCATATCAAATTGTTCGTCTGGATATGTACTTCATTTCATTCCATTGCACCATGTTCATTTGAGTTCATCTTGATGCCCTAAATGCTGTTACAAGAGTGCTATGTAATGTTAGTTTCTGATTCTTAACAGATTATGGACATTTGTCATTTTTGCCATGTTTAATGTGTGCCTCCTATGAACTTGAGCCCTACATGTGTTTTGGGCTATGCCATGCCATCTTTACAGGGGTGTATGCCATGTATTTTTGTGATTAATGTGGTGACTAGCACAAGCATGCAAAGTAGCTCTCGTGATGTTGCTGATTTCAGGGACTTAGAATTACTCTAAGTCATTTTCCCTGATGATATTTTTATGCCATGTATTCATGTTGCTACAGAGTGATCCATGCGTCTTTTGAGCATGTTCAGTAAGGATGATTTTGAGTTATTGTTATGTTCTATCCATCCATTTCTTTGTTTGCAATTATGGAGTACCCTAGCATGAGTCAATCTTGCTCTACTTTTGCTATAAAATGTTCCTGGCAGATTGTTTACATATTAATCAATTTTGTCGAGGTTGTTGTAGTTTATCCTTGCATTCTTTGAGTTTGTACTTGCCATGGTTAGACTATTGATCATGTCTTCTTGCTGGGTGTATGCTTAGTTTGTCATGTAATGCCTTGTGGTGAGTGCATCGAGCTCGCAAACATGCATATGTAACTCTGTTTTTGCCATGTTCCAGTTTTCTGCTAAGTCTAAATCTGTTAACGAAACTTGCTATGTTTACATAGGTGCCATTGTATTTTTGGATCCCTTTTGGCTTATGGTCAGTAAGGGACTTTTGTTATATGCTTTGAGTAGATTCATGCCATGCCTTTCTTTGCCCTGATATGTTCCTGTAGCATGTTGTTATCTTGCTCTAAACATTGCTTCCTGATGTTAAATCCTGGCATGTTGTTATTTTCACTAAGTTTGTGAACCTGATATCTTTTGCACTTTTGCCATGCTTGTTTGAACCTGCTAGTGTGTGAATTAGCCGTAGCTCAGTGTTCATCTTTTGTCAAGCATCTTGAGTGGATCACTGCCATGTGATTTGTTGCTATGTTAGAGTGTAGTAGCTTATATTTCTTGATGCATTTAGATGGCATCGTGCTGTTAATCGCAGCTTTGTGTCATTATTGTTTTGCTTGCCATTTGCAAACCGTGCATCCGATTCCGGTGATCTTTATATCGATTTCGACCGAAATCAACTCATCTTTCCAGCAGCACCCTTGGTTTTCCAAGTTGAGTCCTGGTTCAATCTTTTCCTTCTGGAGCACGCATATGCATTGCATATTACATCCCGCATACCATGCCATATTTTGCATCATGTTGCTTGCGCATTGCACCGTGGTTGATTGTGTCTCCCTTTGCTTGTCTTCTTACTTTGTGTAGAGCCAGGAGACGAGTACGTGATCGAGGAACCCGTTGAGTACGCTTACGAGGATCAAGCTTACGTCAACTCGGAGAACTTTGCAGGCAAGATGACCATACCCTCGAAACCACTTCTATCTTTGCTTGCTAGTTGCTCGCTCTATTGCTATGCCTATCCCTTGATACCTACCACATGCTTTACCATGCCTCCCATATTGCCATGTCAAACCTCTAACCCACCTTGTCCTAGCAAACCATTGTTTGGCTATGTTACCGCTTTGCTCAGCCCCTCTTATAGCGTTGCTAGTTGCAGGTGAAGATTGGAGTTTGTTCCTTGTTGGAACATGTTTATTGTTGGGATATCATTATTATATCTTGTTTACTTTAACGCACCTATATACTTGGTAAGGGTGGAAGGCTCGTCCTTATGCCTGGTGTTTTGTTCCACTCTTGCTGCCCTAGTTTCCGTCATACCGGTGTTATGTTCCTTGATTTTACGTTCCTTACATGGTTGGGTTATAATGGGAACCCCTTGACAGTTCGCCTTGAATAAAACTCCTCCAGCAAGGACCAACCTTGGCTTTACCTTTTGCCACCTAGCCTTTTTCCCTTGGGTTCCGCGAACTCAAGGGTCATCTTTATTTTAAACCCCCCTGGGCCAGTGCTCCTCTGAGTGTTGGTCCGAACTGAGCTGCCTATGGGGCCACCTCGGGGAAACTTGAGGGTTAGTTTTACTCGTAGCTAGTCTCATCCGGTGTTGCCCTGAGAACGAGATACGTGCAACTCCTATCGGGATTTGTCGGCACATTGGGTGGCTTTGCTGGTTTAGTTTTACCATTGTCGAGATGTCTTGTAACCGGGATTCCGAGTCTGATCGGGTCATCCTGGGAGAAGGAATATCCTTCGTTGACCGTGAGAGCTTGTGATGGGCTAAGTTGGGACACCCCTGCAGGGTTTTGAACTTTCGAAAGCCGTGCCCGCGGTTCTGGGCAGATGGGAATTTGTTAATGTCCGGTTGTAGAAAACCTGAAACTTAACTTAAGTAAAATGGATCAACAGCGTGTGTAGCCGTGATGGTCTCTTTTCGGCGGAGTCAGGGAAGAGAACATGGTCTCGTGTTATGCTTGAACATAAGTAGTTCTAGGATGACTTCTTGATCATAGATTCTCGAACGTGCTTTGCCTTCTCTTCTCGCTCTCATTTGCGTATGTTAGCCACCATATATGCTAGTGCTTGCTGCAGCTCCACCTCATACCTTTTCCCTACCTATAAGCTTAAATAGTCTTGATCGCGAGGGTGTGAGATTGCTGAGTCCCCGTGACTCACAGATTACTTCCAAAAACCAGATGCAGGTGTCGATGATACCATTCCAGGAGATGCGACTGAACTCAAGTGGGAGTTCGATGAGGACTCAGGACGATACTACGTTTCCTTTCCAGACGATCAGTAGTGGAGCCCAGTTGGGGCGACCGGGGATCTTATGCATTTGGGGTTGTCTTTATTTTGGTTCCATAGTCGGACCTTGATTGTATCTGGATGATTGTAATGCTATATTTATGTATTGTGTGATGTGGCGATTGTAAGCCAACTATGTACCGCCTTTCTTATTCACTACATGGGATGTATAAAGATTACCCCTCTTGTGACATTGCCTGCAATGCGGTTATGCCTCTAAGTCCTGCTCCGACACGTGGGAGATATAGCCACATCGTGGGTGTTACATTATGTTTTCTTGCATCTGAAATAAATTATATTGTCATGGATCATCCAACATGTTGAGCTTGCCTTTCCCTCTCTTGCTAGCCAATTTCTTTGCACCAAGTAGAGAAACTACTTGTGCTTCCAAATATCCTTAAACCTAGTTTTGCCATGAAAGTCCATCATATCTACCTAAGGATTGAGTAAGATCCTTAAAGTAAGTTGTCATCGTTGCAAGCAATAAAAAATTGCTCTCTAAATATGTATGATTTATTAGCATGGAGAAAATAAGGTTTATACGATCTTGTGATGTGGAAGAAATAAAAGCGACAGACTGCATAATAAAGTTCCATATCACAAGTGGCAATATAAAGTGATGTTCTTTTGCGTTAAGATTTAGTGCGTCCAACCATAAAGCACATGACGACCTCTGCTTCCCTCTGCGAAGGGCCTATATTTTATTCTTTTCTTATACTTCATGCAAGAGTCACGGTGATCTTCACCTTTCCTTTTTACATTTTATCCTTTGGCAAGCACAATATGTTGGAAAGATCTAGGTATATATAGCTAATTGGATGTGAGTTTTCATGAACTATTATTGTTGACATTACCCTTGAGGTAAAAAGTTGGGAGGCAAAACTATAAGCCCCTATTTTTCTCTGTGTCCGATTAAAACTTCATAACCATAAATATCACATGAGTGTTAGCAATTGTGAAAAAGACTAAATGATGGTTGAGTATTGTGGACTTGCTGAGAAGCTCTTATATTGACTCTTTCATATGTTATGATAAATTGCAATTGCTTCAATGACTGAGATTATAGTTTGTTATTTTCAATGAAGTTTCTGATTCATACTTGAGTATGTGAATGAATTGTTACTTTAGCATAAGAGATCATATGACAATATATATATGTGTTGTTGTTGTTCTAAGAATGATCATGATGCTGTCATGTACGTATTTTATTTTATCGACACCTCTATCTCTAAACATGTGGACATATTTTTCGATTTCGGCTTTCGCTTGAGGACAAGCAAGGTCTAAGCTTGGGGGAGTTGATACGTCCATTTTGCATCATGCTTCCATCTCGATATTTATGGCTGTTATTACACATTATGTCACAATACTTATGCCTTTTCTCTCTTATTTTACAAGGTTTACATGAAGAGGGGGAATGCCGGCAGCTGAAATTCTGGGCTGGAAAAGGAGCAAATATTAGAGACATATTCAGCACATCTCCAAAAGTCTTGAAACTCCACGTGAATTATTTTCAGTATATATAAAAAACATTGGGCGAAAAAGATACCAGAGGGGGGCCACCCACCATCCACGAGGGTGGGGGGCGCGCCCTACCCCCCTGGGCGCGCCCCCCTGCCTCGTGGGCTGCCTGGTGGCCCTCCAATGCCCATATTTGGCTATATGGAGTCTTTCATCGAGGAAAAAATCATAAGCAAGCTCACGGGACGAAACTCCGCCGCCACGAGGCGGAACCTTGGTGGAACCAATCTTGGGCTCCGGCGGAGCTATTCTGCCGGGGAAACTTCCCTCCAGGAGGGGGAAATCATCACCAACAATCCTCTCATCGGGAGGGGGTCAATCTCCATCAACATCTTCACCAACACCATCTCATCTCAAACCCTAGTTCATCTCTTGTATCCAAACCTCAGATTGGTGCCTGTGGGTTGCTAGTAGTGTTGATTACTCCTTGTAGTTGATGCTAGTTGGTTTACTTGGTGGAAGATCATATGTTCAGATCCATTATGCATATTAATACCCCGCTGATTATGAACATGAATATGATTTGTGAGTAGTTACGTTTGTTCCTAAGGACATGGGAGAAATCTTGCTATAAGTAGTCATGTGAATTTGGTATTCGTTCGTTATTTTGATGAGATGTATGTTGTCTTTCCTCTAGTGGTCTCATGTGAATGTCGACTACATGAAACTTCACCATTGTTTGGGCCTAGAGGAAGGCATTGGGAAGTAATAAGTAGATGATGGGTTGCTAGAGTGATAGAAGCTTAAACCCTAGTTTATGTGTTGCTTCATAAGGGGTTGATTTGGATCCATATGTTTCATGCTATGGTTAGGTTTACCTTAATACTTCTGTTGTAGTTGTGGATGCTTACAATAGGGGTTAATCATAAGTGGGATGCTTGTCCAAGTAAGGACAGTACCCAAGCACCGGTCCACCCACATATCAAATTATCAAAGTACTGAACATGAATCATATGAACGCGATGAAAACTAGCTTGACGATAATTCCCATGTGTCCTCGGGAGCGCTTTCCTTTATATAAGAGTTTGTCCAGGCTTGTCCTTTGCTACAAAAAGGATTGGGACATATTGCTGCACCTTATTTACTTTTATTACTTGTTACTCGTTACAAATTACCTTATCACAAAACTATATGTTACCGATAATTTTAGTGCTTGCAGAAAGTACCTTGCTGAAAACCGCTTATCATTTCCTTCTGCTCCTCATTGGGTTCGACACTCTTACTTATCGAAAAGGCTACGATAGATCCCCTACACTTGTGGGTCATCAACCATAGATAAGCACATGCAAGACATACATCAAGTGTTCTCAAATCATTAAAGACTCAATCCGATAAGATACCTTCAAAGGGAAAACTCAATCCATTACAAGAGAGTAGAGGGGGAGAAACATCATAAGATCCAACTATAATAGCAAAGCTCATGATACATCAAGATCGTGCTGAATCAAGAACACGGGAGAGAGAGAGAGAGATCAAACACATAGCTAATGGTACATACCCTCAGCCCCGAGAGTGAACTACTCCCTCCTCGTCATGGAGAGAGCCGGGATGATGAAGATGGCCACCGGAGAGGGATTCCCCCCCTCCGGCAGGGTGCCGAAACGGGTCTAGATTGGTTTTCGGTGGCTATGGAGGCTTCTAGTGGCGAAACTCCCGATCTAGGTTTCTTTCTGGAAGTTTCAGTATATATAAGAGGTTTTGGCGTCGAGAACAAGTCAGGGGGGTCTCCGGGCTATCCACGAGGTAGGGAGGCGCGCCCAGGGGGGTGGGCGCGCCCCTACCCTCATGGACAGCCCGGGACTCTTCTGGCCCAACTCTTTTACTCCATGGCCTTCTTCTGGTCCAAAAATAAGTTCCGCGAAGTTTCAGGTCAATTGGACTCTGTTTGGTTTTCCTTTTCTGCGATACTCAAAAACAACAAAAAAACAAAAACTGGCATTGGGCTCTAGGTTAATAGGTTAGTCCCAAAAATCATATAAAATAGCATATAAATGCATATAAAACATCCAATGTTGATAATATAATAGCATGGACCAATAAAAAATTATAGATACGTTGGAGACGTATCAATAGGTATGAGTGTCGAACCCAACAAGGAGCAGAAGGAAATGACAAGCGGTTTTCAGCAAGGTATTCTCTGCAACCACTGAAATTATTGATAACAAATAGTTGTGTGATAAGATAATTCATAACGGGTAACAAGTAACAAAAGTAAACATGGTGCAGCAAGGTGGCCCAATCCTTTTTGTAGCAAAGGACAAGCCTGGACGAACTCTTATATAAAGCAAAGCGCTCCCGAGGACACATAGTAATTGTTGTCAAGTTAGTTTTCATCATGCTCATATGATTCACGTTCGTTACTTTGAGAATTTGATATGTGGGTGAACCGGTCCTTGGGTGCTGCCCTTCCTTGGACAAGCCTCCCACTTATGATTAACCCCTCCCGCAAGCATCCGCAACTACGAAAGAAGAATTATGATAAATCTAACCATAGCATGAAACATATGGATCCAAATCAGCCCCTTACGAAGCAACGCATAAACTAGGGTTTAAGCTTCTGTCACTCTAGCAACCCATCATCTACTTATTACTTCCCAATGCCTTCCTCTGAGCCCAAACAATGGTGAGGTGTCATGTAGTCGACGTTCACATAACACCAGTAGAGGAAAGACAACATACATCTCATCAAAATATCAAACGAATACCAAATTCACATGATTACTTATAACAAGACTTCTCCCTTGTCCTCAGGAACAAACATAACTACTCACAAAGCATATTCATGACCGAGATCAGAGGAGTATTAATTATCATCAGGGATCTAAAATATAATCTTCCACCGGATAAACCAACTAGCATCAACTACAAGGAGTAATCAACACTACTAGCAACCCACAGGCACCAATCCGAGGTTTTGAGACAAAGATCAGATACGAGAGATGAACTAGGGTTTGACAGGAGATGATGATGGTGAAGATGTTGATGGAGATTGATACCCTCTCGATGAGAGGATCGTTGGTGATGATGATGGCCTCGATTTCCCCCTCCCGGAGGGATGTTTCCCCGGCAGAACAGCTCCGCTGGAGCCCTAGATTGGTTCTGCCTCGAGACGGCAGCTTCGTCCTGAAAGTTTCCTTCTTATTTTTTCTAGGTCAAAACACACCATATAGCAGAAGATGGGCGTCGGGGGCCTGCCAAGGGGCCCACAAGGACGGGGGGCGCGCCCAGGGGGTAGGGCGCGCCCTCCACCCTTGTGGCTGGAAGGTGCCCCCCTCTAGTGCTTTCTTCGCCCAATATTTTCTATATATTCCAAAAATATTCTCCGTGAAGTTTCGGGACTTTTGGAGTTGTGCAGAATAGGTCTCTAATATTATCTCCTTTTCTAGCCCAGAATCCAGCTGCCGGCATTCTCCCTCTTCATGTAAACCTTATAAAATAAGAGAGAAAAGGCATAAGTATTGTGATATAGTGTGTAATAATAGCCCATAATGCAATAAATATTAATATAAAAGGATGATGCAAAATGGACGTATCAGAAGCTCTCACAGATGGACGTATCGAATTGGGAGAGTGATACATCTCAAATGTATCTATAATTTTTGATTGTTTCATGCTATTATATTATCACTTTTATAAGCTTTTTATATTATTTTTCTGGACTAAACTATTAACTTAGTGCCAAATGCCAGTTCATGTTTTTGCTTGTTTTTTATTTCGTGGAAAATCATTAGTTGCTCTACTAATAGTTGCGTTTGGATAATAGTCTACTTATCACAGACATAATGCTTATACAAGATTAAGCTAAGAATGATCATAGTTATAAATTGTTGCCTTTCTATCAATTGCCGAACAGTAATTTGTCTACCATGCCACTACATGCTTTCGAGAGAGATGCCACGAGTGAACCCATGCCCCCATGTCCATTCTCTATTAATACTTGCGTTAACACAATTGTTCTTTTATTTCCTTTTATTGTTTTGCCATTTTGCTATACCACTATCTATCCACTATTTGCTTTTAATCTTGCAACTAGCAGGACAAGGGGATTAACAACCCCCTTGCCCAGTTGGGAGCAAGCTTTTATTTTGTGTATGTAGGTGTTGTTTATGTTGCTAGCTTACTGAATCCTACTAGTTCAATTAAACCTTGGTTCTTAACTGAGAGTAATACTTTCTGTTTTTGTTCTACATCACCCTTCCTCTTCAGGGAAATCCAAAAACTCCTAGGGGAGTAGCAGAGAGCCGCAACACGATGACGACTGGGTCCTCGGGCTTTGGCTAGGGGGCAAATGGGCCAGTATGTGGGACGGGGCCAGCGTCGTCGATGAGGACGACATCGCTTATGGGTATGATGGTGCCTGAGGTGCCAGCTGTTGGGGAATGTAGCATGCAATTTCAAAAAAAACTCCTATGAACACGCAAGATCTATCTAGGAGATGCATAGCAACGAGAGGGGGAGAGTGTGTCCACATACCCTCATAGACCGAAAGCGGAAGCGTTAGGTTAACGCGGTTGATGTAGTCGAGCATCTTTGCAATCCAACCGATCAAGCACCTGTAACACCCCAAAATTCTAAATTTTGGAATGTTATATTAAATAAATATTTGTGTTTGTTTGTTTGATTGAATGCTTGATTGATTGACTGAAAGTGGGTGAAATTTGAAACTTTTGAGTGTTTAATGAGAGGGAATGAAATGACTTTCCCAAAACTTTCACCTTGCATTTTGATCCCAAGGAATTCAAATTCATTTCATCACAAAACCCTAGAGTGAAGATGATATGACTTCTTCCATTCAAAGAAATGACAAGGGGTTTGAAAAGATTTGAATTCCATCTGAAAATATTTCAAATTCGAAACTTTATGCAACTCAATGATTTTCATGAGAGAAGATAAAATGACTTCTTCAATTATATGAAATATGAGTTGGAAGTTACAAATAATCAAATTGAAAGTCATTTGGAATTATTTTGGAACCCACTTTCAATTTAGGAGTTATTTGCCTTTTATTCAAATTATTTTTCTCCTAAAATAAATAAATGGAAATATGGGTATGATTCCCTCTGATGAAAAATTAGGAGAAAATAAATTTGAAATCATTTTGGTATTTTAAAAATGATTTTTGTTGGGTTTTATTGCAACAGTAGTATTGTTTCCTTTATTTAATTTTTTGAGGATTTTTCTTGCCTATGAAAATATGTGCATGTTTTAGGATTTAGTTTTATGAAAATTTTGGTATTTAATATGTCTATATAAAAGTCTTATTGTTTTTCCTTTATTTAGTTTTCTTGTCTGTGCTTATTTAAAAAAAATGGCCGAAGCCCTCTGTTGCCACCAGGCCCACCTCTCTCTCTCCCTCAGCCCA